>NW_027418189.1:0-39858 GCF_009905375.1 Apium graveolens
GAAGTTACGGGAAAGAAGAGTGGTCAGCACGTCTACTGCTCTAGTAGCTGATGAACAACAACAACAACCCACAATATCAACAACAATCTCAACAGTCAGAAAGAATGGTACAGTCTTCCAAGGTTGAAGAAAATGTGATAGTAGCAGAATTTGATCCTCCTACTACAATCAGGATGATTATTATTCCTTGGAAGAACTGGAGCAATTGGAGGATGAGTCAATGGCCCTGATTGTCAAGAGATTCTCAAATGTCAGATTCAAAAGGAATCCCAAGTTCAAGTACAAGTCCAACTACAACAGATTCCAGAAAGGTGGATCTTCATCCTCTAACACCAGCAGTGGTGGGTATAAAACAGGGATGGTTGATCGAAGCACCATTCGATGCTTCAACTGCAATGAGTTGGGACACTTTGCCACAGAATGCAGGAAGCCAAAACAAGTTAGGAAGAACTCTTACGATTCTAATCGAAGAGTAAATCTGAAAGGGCTTACCTGGCAAAGGGAAGAAGCTGGGATGATACTGACAGTGAAGATGAAGAAGTTGGGAATCTTGCTCTCATGGCTAGTGATGCAAACACCTCATCGTCAAGAAAAGAGGTAAAATTTACTGATGCTGAATTAGTTTATCATCTAGGAGGTTCCTTAGATTGTGCTCGTCGTGATAATGAATTGTTAAATCAACAAATCAAAGACCTTGAGAAAGGGTCAATGAATTAAGACTTGTGCACATTAATCAAGATAAATTAAAAGAACAAGTATCTTTTCTAGAGAATAGAGTTGACTGTTATAGACAACTTGAAACTATTCTCAAAGACAAGATCACCGGTCTTGAGGCTAAGGTTAAAGCTTACTTTAATTCTTGTTCGAAGTCCAAAGAGTTTTACAATAAGCAAGCTGTTAATCAAACATCTGGAATAGGTTTATTATAAAATTAGGCATAAACTCCCCTCCTCAGGTCTGTGCTAAAGGCAGGAAATACCACATGTGCTTAAGGGTGTTGATGAACCCCTTATAAAGAATCATTGCTGAACCATTTGATGAGACCTCATTTATTATTCAAGAAGAAATCCGTGCTGAAGATAATGCTAATGAGAAAGCTGTCTCCAAGTCAAGTGTGTCAAAAGTTCCAGTCAAGGTGTGAAAGCAACTGAGACTAACTCAGACACACATGAGTTGGATAACACAATGCCATGTCTACCATGCATAAGTTGCCTAGTGTTATACCCTCTCATAAAGCATGTTGTTTCTTCTGATTGTATGTCTTGTGCTTTAATCTGATTATGCTTATTTTAATGGTAAGCAATGTTTCTAATGATAAGACTACTCCTCGTCAGCATGTGAATAATAGAAAGCATGATAGGTCTAAGACTGCTAGTCCTCCTAAAGCTAGAAGGAGACATTTGTGCCTAAGCCTAAACAGAAATTTGGTCAAGGCTGTTCACAAGGTCAAATGTCCAGTCATTGAGAAAGTTGAGAATATTAAAATTAAGAATGTTGTTTTCCTGATAAAAGGCCAATTTTACAAATATGCCGGACCCAGCCAAGCTTGGGTTCCGAAGAAGGTCTAATCCATTTTATTGCAGGGCATTAAACAGGTACAACCGTAGTGTGGATTCTTGACAGAGATCGTCAAGACATATGACCGGAGATAGAGCCCTGCTATCAAATGTGGTTGAGAAAGCTGGCCCAGTGGTTACCTTTGGAGATAACAGCAAAGGTTTAACGGAGGGATATGACTGTTTGCTAGCTGGAAATATTATCCATTGAAAATGTGTATGTTGTGCAAGGACTTGAACACAATCTGCTTAGCATTAGTCAGTTCTGTGACAACGGCTACAATGTTTTATTCGACAAGCTGAAGTGTCAGATTCTGCACAGAAAAGTGAAAAACCCTCCTTGATGGGAATCCGGAAAGGAAATCTGTTCGTAGCTGACATGAACTCTGGAAGCAATCCTGAAGTCAATTGTTTCTATGCAAAGGCATCGTCAGATGAGAGTTGGCTATGGCACAAGAGACTTTCTCATCTCAATTTCAAAATAATGAATTCTCTTGTCAAAAGAGAATTGGTCAAGGTCTGCCTCAGCTGGAATTCTCCCCAGAAGGACTATGTGAGGCTTGCCAGAAAGGAAAGTCAAGAAAGCAAGTCACAGAGGCACTGACACATCTTCCATAACTGGTGTTCTGCAATTATTGCACATGGATTTATTTGGACCAGTTAATGTCCTTTCGATGTCAAAGAAGTGTTATTGTCTTGTGATAGTTGATGACTATTCCAAGTATACGTGGGTTTTATTTCTTCACTCTAAGGATGAAACACCACAAGTTGTGATTGATCATATCAAGATGATTGAGTTAGATTCTAATGTCCCTGTTAGAGCAATAAGGTCAGATAATGGAACAGAATTCAAGAATTCACTTCTCAATGGATTCTGTACAGACAAAGGGATTACCAGACAATTTTCAGCTCCTAGAACCCCTCAGCAAAATGGAGTGGTAGAAAGGAAGAATCGTACATTCATTGAAGCAGCAAGAACGATGTTAAGTGAATCAGGTTCTTCCAATGGACTTTTGGGCTGAAGCTGTCAATACTGCATGTTATACTCGAATCGAACTCTAATCAACAAAGACTTCATGAAAACTCCTTAAGAGATTTTGAATGAACAGAAACCTTTTATCAAATACTTTCATGTATTTGGTGCCAGATGCTTCGTGCTCAAGGATGGAGATGATCGTCGTGGTAAATTCGAGGCAAAGGCATATGAGGGTATTTTTGTTGGATATGGAAGAAGATCATACAGAGTGTATATCATTGATCAACACAAAGTAAATGAAAGTGTCAATATTACATTTGATGACACTAAACTCCCTAGTATCCAAACTGAAGATCCCTCTGAGAAACTGAAGTTTGATATATGTCAGATTCAGAATCAGAACATGGTCAAGAACCTGAGTTTGTTGCTGGTGAAGAACCTGTTAATCATGATGATACTCAAGGTAATAATGATGGAAACTTTGGCAACAATGGAGGATACCACTGCTACTGACGGAGAATCTTCAAGTCAACATGGCAACAACTCAGGGGGAGATGCTGAAGGATCATCTAGTAGGACACAACATCCCAATGAATTTCAAGGCGAATCATCAAGATCAAATCTTCCAAGACAGACTGTCTGGAATAAAGCTCATCCCTTTGAGTTGATTATTGGTGATCCAGATGTTGGAGTCACAACTAGACGTGCTACTCAAATGAGTGTCTGTTCTCAGGATTTCTTTCTGAGATGGAACCTAAGAAGATTGAGGAAGCACTGACTGATCCAGATTGGGTGATTGCTATGCAAGATGAACTCAATCAGTTTGAAAGTCAACAAGTCTGGAAACTGGTACCTAGACCTACACACAAGAAAACTGTTGGTACTAGGTGGGTATTCAGGAATAAACTAGATGAAGATGGTGTGGTTACAAGAAATAAGGCAAGACTGGTAGAAAAAGGGTATTCACAAGCTGAAGGCATTGATTATGATGAAACCTATGCTCCAGTGGCTAGACTAGAGACCATCAGGATATTTTTGGCATTTGCAGCATTCCTCTAACTTTAAAGTTTATCAAATGGATGTCAAGAGCGCCTTTCTGAATGGAAGCTGGATGAAGAGGTATATGTAGAGCAACCTCCTGGTTTTGAAGATCCAGATCATTTGGATTTTGTCTTCTTTCTTTTCAAGGCTATCTATGGGCTCAAACAGTCTCCAAGAAAATGGTATGACACTCTCTCTGAATTTCTTATTGAAAATAGATTTATTAGAGGTGTCATAGACAAAACTCTCTTTTCTAAAAAACATAAGAATGATACTATATTAGTCCAAGTCTATGTGGATGATATAATATTTGGGTCTACTAATGATAATCTCTGTAAGAGATTTGCTAAGTTAATGCACAACAAGTTTGAAATGAGCATGATGGGAGAGCTGAAGTTCTTTCTTGGATTACAAGTAAATCAAAGGTTAGATGGAACATTTATTTGTCAATCCAAGTATCTCAAGGAACTCCTCAAAAAGTACAATCTAGAGGATTCTGCATCAGCAAGGACTCCATCAACTACAGCTGTCAAGCTTGGACCATGTGAAAACTCCATTAAGGTAGATGTCACAAGCTACAGAGGTATGATTGGCTCGTTACTCTATCTTACTGCAAGTAAACCAGATATTATGTATGCTACATGCTTATGTGCAAGGTTCCAAAGCGGATTCTAGAGATATTCATCTCGTTGCTGTTAAACGAATCTTAAGATATCTTAAGGGAACACCAAATCTAGGTATTTGGTACCCTAAAGAATCTGGTTTTAACCTTGTTGGATATACAGATTCAGATTATGCAGGAAGTGTTGTTGATAGGAAAAGCACCTCAGGGAGTTGTCAATTCCTAGGTAGCAGACTAGTCTCGTGGTACAGCAAGAAACAACAAACAGTTTCCAACTCAACGGCCGAGGCTGAATATATTGCTGCTGGAAGCTGCTGTGCTCAGATCTTAGGATTAGGAACCCAGCTACGAGACTATGGCTCTGTATTGAATAAAATTCCTATTTTATGTGACAATACAAGTGCAATAGCCATCACCAACAACCCTGTGCAGCACTCGAGGATAAAAACACATTGACATCAGGTATCATTTTATTAGAGAGCACGTCATGAATGGTACTGTTGAACTATTTTTTGTTCCAACAGAAGAACAAATAGCAGATATTTTCACTAAACCACTTGATGAATCCACATTTACCAGATTAGTTGGTAAATTGGGTATGTTGAATAGTTTTAGTGATTAATCTAGTTAATATCTGAGATCTTTTCTTGAATGAATTTACAAATGAATTTTTCATAAATGAAAAATTCATTTGCGAATTTATTTTATCATTTTATCATATTTCTTGCTTAATTCTATATAATTTTTATTATCTTATCTTATTTATTTACTCAACTTGTTAATTTTAATGTCTAAGAATATTTTGTTTTCTCTAAAAATATTTTTCTATGAATTTAATTTGTTAAAATTCAAAAGTAATCTATTTTTGGACTGAAAATATTATTATCTCTGAAATATTTTAATTATTTTAATTATGTAAATATTTTCTGCAATATTCATTTCAGTTTTCTGAAATTGAAATATTTTTATATTTTTTATGTGTTTTTAACAATTTTTATGTTAATATTCAGTATATTTAAATACTTAATTATGTTATACTAGAATGACAATCGGCAAGACAATTGAAATTGTCTTGCTGAAAGTCATTCCAGTACTAATACTTGTTTATTTTTAAATCAGATTAATTTTATAACTGCCAAGACAATCGGTATGACTATTGATTGTCATGCCAGTAATAAAATTTAATATCAGACTTTTTATGTTTTATTTTGTACTGGTATGACAATCGGTATGACTATCAGATTGTCATACCAGTTATATATTATTATTTGTTTTGTTTTGTTTTTTTTTTCCTGTCTTTAAGCTGGTGTGACAATCGGTATGACAATCGGTATGACAATCCGATTGTCATACCAGTTATACTACTTAATCATTTTTGTGTGTGTTTTTAATTTTCATCAGTTCAGTTTTTATTTTGTTTTTCAAAAATTCTATCAGTTATCTCTCTCTCTCTCCTCTCTCTCTCTCTCTCTCGTCTCCTCTCTCTCTCTCTCTCTCTCTCTTCGACCAAACACCAATTCCATCGCCATTATCTTCCTTGCTCGAGTTTTTACTTAGCAATCTAAATCATCACTCCTGTGATATATACATACAAGTATATACATACAAAAGTATTGTTGAATTTTTGTTAAAAAAAAAATCAATTTGTGTTTGTTGATTTTGGGTATTTTTAATTTTAATTTCTTTTTTGTGTCTTTTGGCTTTTCAAATCTGCGTTTGTGAGTTAAGAATTTTAACGAGATACATTTCTGTCTAAATTTTTCGATTATAATTAATTTAATTCGAATTATTAAATTAATTTAATTAACTCGAATTTTCTTAATATTATTCTTAAAATTCTGAAAGTGTGTGTCTTCTTATTATTTTAAATGGCTCTCAATTTCCAAATTGTCGCGCATAATCAGGTGGTTATTTTAATCCAGAAAAATGTGATGTGGAAAAATTTAAGCCTTGGATTAGATTTTTAAATGACCATTCGATTGTTAGCTCTGCTATTAAATCAAATGTGATTTTAAATGTCGATCTGCTTAGACTGATTTGCACAACCTCTACTGTGGCCGATGATTCAAAATCTTTTTCATTCACCGTGGCAAACACACAATATGTAGTTGATGAAACAGTCATCAATCGAGCGTTAAATTTTCCATTGGACAATTTCTGTAATTTACCCTCTGAAAATGATATCACAAACTTTTTCCATGCTATTCACTATCAGGGGTGATCAATTTAACCAAACTTTCAAAATCCAATTTGGTGTCTGAATGGGACATTTTCTTCGATACACTTTCTAAAGTGTTTGCCAACTGCACTAAATCCAACTTTCACAACATCACTTTCACTCTACAGTATATTGGTCTTGCGGTTGTTTTCAATCAATGGATCAATTTTGGAAAACTACTTTTTCCCATTCTCTTGAGACGTCTCACTACTGCTTTACGTGATCATTCTACAAATCGTAGGGTCTCGTGTTACTATGCTCGTTTTCTCATGCTTATAGCAGATCATCTTCTCACACCTGAGCACAAAGCCCCTTTTGCTAACTCTGCAGTAACCGAACCCCCTCCTGTAAGCAAAAAGATTTAAACCCGCCAAGACACAACCTTCAAATTCACGCAAGTTCCAGTACTTGTATCTGCTTTTATGGCCACTTATATTCCCTTACCTATTTTCAATCTTCCCGGTCATGAACAGCAACCTCAACCTCCAGTGGTTCAAGCCACCCAGGCTCCTCCAACATCAGATGCTCTTCCATTACAGGTAGTAATTCCTCACTCTCACTCCATTCCTACTTCTGTTGAAAGACCCCCAGTGGTCGATAGGACTGACCATGAAGTTGTAGAACCACAGCTTCAATCCCAGGTCATAGAGCCAAACACAGAGTCACAACCTATCTCAACCTCTCCCCCACTGTCTAAAATGTTACCCATAAGGTTAATAGGAAGTAGTGTATTGTTGAATGTGAGTGAACCCTCAGCTCTGCCTCCTCCCAAGAAAAGAAGAACATATACTGAGGCATCTGAAAGCCCATCCTTGTCCTCCCAACAGGACATGGACTTTGAAATGGCCAATGAACAGTTACTAGAGACATTCTCTCAACAGGATGAATCTATTGAAATTCGCCATAGGGCCATAGCATCCGATACTGAGTCAAGCACAATTCCATTACTCACAATGGAACCATACATACCAGTAGATGATACTCAGGACACGGAGCGAGGAGTGCACATAGAGTCTGTTACAGTGCCTGCCATAGTTACGGCAGAAGAGCAGTCACATGCTTCTGAGGGAAAATCTGACTCTCAGCCACCTTTAATAGAGTCATTTTCTCCCCTCCCAGATCCAACACCTCTGGCTCCCTCACAGGATTCTCCACTCGCAGATTTATCTGGAGAAAGTGGAGGGTAACTCGGTCAATCTATCCCTGAAGCAATTCAGACATCTATTTCACATGAAATGATAGGTTTGACTGAGGATCGGGACTCGCGAATTCCCATTGCACCACCACTGACCTCTCTTGAAGAGGCTAGGGTGATTTTAACTGCAGGTACAGAAGAACAGCAACAGGAAGACTCCTCACGAGCAATTATATTGAGAGAAACACAAGCACGAGAGGTGAGTGAACCAAACACGAGTGAAATTCAGGTGAGAGCACACACAGACACAGACACTGAAAACCTGTTAGCTCAAATTGCTGCTTTAAAAGAAGAACTTGCTAAAAGCCAAGCTGAGGCTAAATCATTCAAAGCACAAGTGGTTGAACGGTCTTCTTCTTCCACCTCTGTCAACAATCAGCTGGCACTCATTAGGAATGATATCTCAGATCTCAAGACCACTGTCATACCAAAGCTCAATTCCATTCAGGAAACTCCAACTTTATCAGCTGATGACATTTCTAACTTCTGCTCTCTACATACAAGAATGACTTCTCTTGAAGACCTGGTTAAAATGAATCATGCACTGGACTCCTCCAGATTTCTAAAGATAGAAACGGGCATGGAACATCTTAATGAAGGAATGAAACACTTGTATTTCATGATCAAGAATTCTCACTGCCCTAATGAAGAACAAAGAACTTACTTTGAAGGGCCGTCTGGTGGAGGCTCAGGCTCTGGAGGTGATGGAGGTCATGGAGGGTCTAAAGGAAAGTCAGTAGAGGATCCCTCAACTAAGGGGGAGAAGAAAGGGAGTAGTGGAAAGGGAAAAGAAAAAGATACCTCTGTTGGAGACAAAGGAAAGGCTGATGATGTCTACTACAGTGGAGAACATGATGTCTTTGATATTTTTGACATTCCCACTGAACCAGTCTTGGAAGATAAAGATGGTTTATTTGAAGCTGAAGAGGAAAATGATTTTGGAGAATGGGAAGAGGAAGCTACAGTGGATCCTATCTTTGAGAAAGAGTTTCAGCAACAGCAGTCAGAGATGAAAAGAAAAGAAGCTGAACTCAAAAAGGTCTCCCAGATCATTGATATGAGGAAAGACATACAAAGAACAAAAACTCTTCAAAAGCAACGTCTTCATGACATTAAGGCTCAAGAAAGGAGAATAGATGTCAGACTGAAGATTGGTGAAAAATGGGATGAAGCTAGGAGAGTACTTGATATGCCTCAGCTGAGCACTAACAATGATAGGCAGTTCCTATATCTTCTTGACAAGCTGGAAATCTCAAATCCTAACAATGACATGTACATGAATGCTATCAAGACTGAAGTCTCAAGGATCACAACTACTTTTGACATATCCCTAAATGAGATGAGCATTTTTGTATATTGTCAGAGTGAAGGATCTTTCAAGGTGTCACTTCATCTGTTTGAGAATCGTTCTTTGTCAGAGATTTGGGTTCTTCTCAATAAAGTAAAAAAAAGCTCAGAATTGAATGAAGTTCTTCGAGAAAGGCTTAAAGAGTTTGTCAGCAGGGCTAGTCCTCAAGTGGTCAACAATCCTCATCAGGTGAGATTCTTTAAGTCTGATTGTCTTCAAATCTGTCAGCTAGATGTACAATCTCTTAAAGACTACTCAGCTAAGTATCTGGTTTGGATGGAACATCAAATAAGAACTGCTGGATACTCATCCATGTTGAAGACTCAAGCTGCTGATTTGATTCAAGCTTATTGTGAAAAGAATATTAAAAGGTACAATCAGTTCAAGAATAAGCTGAAGTCAGTTGGAGTTCAACCAGTCAGACCAGCAAGCTTCACTTCAGAAAAGGATCGTGTCTTTGACAAGGAGTTGCTTCAAGATTTAGAAGAAGGTGAAGTCAGAAGAGAAGACAACTGAAGTCAATTAGCTCAAAACTCAATGTAATATGATTAGAGCTTTATGAATCAAGATAGACTAATGTAGTTATATGTTCAGGCTAGAGGAACATCTATCTTGTATTCACTTGTAAATTTCTTTTGGAATCTGGAAAATGTTAAATATAATCCAGAACTTTTCTGCTATTTACTTTGCATTATTGTTTATATCTTTTTCTTATTTGTTAGTTGAGTTATCCTCTAGGTATTTGTTGTTATTGTCTAACAAGCAAATAGGGGGAGATTGAAAGGCATATGTCATAACCTATTTATTTATTCGAGGATTTAACTCAACTCAAATAAGAATGTAATAAGTAAATAGTGGATCTATCGTCAGAGAGATCTCACAGAGTAACATCTGTCAAAGGGTTAAGAAACATTATTCATCTACAGACTTGAAGACTTAATTCACTGGAAGAAGCTCAACAAATTGATCAAGCCTCAGTGATATAAATCAAGATTGTGGATTTAATCAAGTGACAGAGATCTCGTCAGGGTATCAATTAATTACAAGGATTTAGTCTGAAGAAAATCAAGAGTATCAAGGTCAAGGCTTGAAGAAACGTCACGGAAGTTAGTCACTCATGAACCAGACAGTACATCGAGTGTCAACATTGAAGTGGTGGAATTGATTCATAATTGACAGTAATTTTCAGAAGATTTTCAGAAGAATGGTTGCTGCTCAAGATTAGTATTAATTCTCTATTAATTAATTAAGTCAAATAATTTAATTAAGAAAATAAATTATATCTGCAAAGATTAATTTATTGATTAATTGAATTAATTGATTAATTGATTCATAATTAATATTAAGGATTTTCAGAATTGTTATTAGATTAAAATCTATTAATAATTCAGTAAGACAATATGATTTGAACTACTATGACAATCGGTATGACAATTGATAGTCATACCGAAAGTCTTGCTAGTTCATTCTGATTGTCTTGCTAGCTATTGGGATTGTCTTGCTAGTTCAAAAGGATAGTCTCACCGAAAGTCCTACCAGTTCAAATGGATTATCATGCCAGTTCATTTGATTGTCTTGCCGAAAGTCTTGCTGATTCAACTGGATTTGTTTTGTTTACTTAAACAACAGAAAGCAGAAGACATTATTCATTCAATCAAACAGAACACACAAGTCAAGAACACAGCAGAAACAAAAGCAAATTATTTCATTTTTCATCTGCTTTATTCAAGATCAAAATTCTAGATTGTAAAGTTAAATCCAAACCACTAGAATTATTTATCTTGTTCTTGTGTAACAATCTAGCGGATTAAAATCCCTAGAACTTAATCTCAAATCGCATTTAGCATTTGATCTTTTCATTGCAAAAATAGAAAAAGTTCATGTCGAATTTATTCTAGATTTGTAATAATTGATTTGAGATTAATCCCTTGTAACCGATACCGTTGTTGTAACACCTTTCAAGTTTAATAAAAGTTTTATTTAACTTGAATTTTGTTTCACCTTTTTATTCCGCATTTTATTCGATTAAATGGTATTGTTTGCATTCAACCCCCCCTTCTACAAACAAATTGGGACCTAACAACAACTCCTCAACTACAGCTTGGCGACGGGGATGCATGTTTTCTGGTTCCGGGGAAGAGTCACTCGAAGAATGTTCGGGAAATCCAAAATGGGGACGGTCAGGTCTACGTTTCAGGTTAGCTAATTGTTTCCTTCTACCCCTCCTAACCATATAACCCCGGAGTCTATGCCAGTTCGGGAAGAAAGAGAAAAAGAAAGAAAAACAAGAGCTACTCAGAAACAGTTAACCTTACAATCAAAACACCAAAATACATCACATAACCTATACATACATATATGCGCCTATAACACATGTTATGAACAGTCATAAAAACAAAGAACAAGCCCAGTTTTTTGCATAAATCAAAACCCTTATTCGCACATATACAGATACTAAAACACAAACCCAGATTCACTACAAGCGTAAATCGTTTCTTGGCAAACAAAAGCTATAAACCTAAACAACAAACAACAGCCTGTTTGACTCACCAAAACGCGACACAACAAAAGTAAACTGATTTAGTTACTTGGACACACATGCATTCTAAAAACTCAGACTACAAGTATTCGCCAAACAATCACGAAGAAACAAAAGAATAGAACGAGAATAGTTCGAAAACTTACAAGAAAGCAAGAGAAATAAGGCGGCCTAAAAAACAAAAGAGCTCCCAAATTCGACTTGGAGAAAAAATGGTAGAAAGTTTTTGTGTTTGCAGTGGAGTAAAGAGAAAATAAATGAGAAAGGGGGAGTATTTATAGGCACAAATGGAGAGGTAACCCACTCAACTGCCTCGCAATCCGGTCCATCGAATGAAAACACATGGCACAATCCTGAGCGTCGAGAAAATAACCGTTGCAGGTAATGATTACATTGTTGTAATTATTTAAAAGGCGCGACTTTTGAGGAGAAAAGGGGGATGAAACTGCAACATTTCGTATACATACATATACTTACACATATATTCGTGCAAGAAGCTCAACCGCCGCCTAACACTCAGGGAAAAGCGATAAAGTACTACCCACTTGTCACATCTGCACCCAGGCCTACCCAAACACAACCCCGGGGACTTGTACCCAACAACACTCCGGGGTTAGGATACGCAAATCAAAGGAAAAATGACAAAATTTTTCCAAGTGCCAAGAACCAAAAGGCCTACCCAAACACAACCCCGGGGACTTGTACCCAACAACACCCCGGGGTTAGGGGCCGCAAATCAAAGGAAAAATGAATTTTTTTTTCTAAGTGCCAAGAACCAAAAGGCCTACCCAAACACAACCCCGGGGACTTGTACCTAACAACACCCCGGGGTTAGGGGCCGCAAATCAAAAGAAAAATGACAAAAATTTTCCAAGTGCCAAGAACCAAAAGGCCTACCCAAACACAACCCCGGAGACTTGTACCCAACAACACCCCGGGGTTAGGGGCCGCAAATCAAAGGAAAAATGATAAAAAATTTCTAAGCGCCAAGAACCAAAAGGTCTACCCAAACACAACCCCGAGGACTTGTACCCAACAACACCCCGGGGTTAGGGGCCGCAAATCAAAGAAAAAATGACAAAATTTTTCCAAGTGCCAAGAACCAAAAGGCCTACCCAAATACAACCCCGGGGACTTGTACCCAACAACACCCCGGGGTTAGGGGCCACAAATCAAATAAAAAATGTCAAAATTTTTCCAAGTGCCAAGAACCAAAGGGCCTACCCAAACACAATCCCGGGGACTTGTACCCAACAACATCCCGGGGTCAGGGGACACAAATCAAAGGAGTGAAAAACTTTCCAAGACAACTACTCCCCCATCCGGGAAAACCCGCATAAGGGAGTGGGAGGCAAATGATAGGCCAGAAGTAACCAGGCCCAGATAAAAGAACAGAGACCCAAAAGAGATAACACCCCAGACCCAAGCCGGGGTGGTCCCCGGTGCCACGTGGCACATGACAAAAGAGTCAACTGTCTCATGTTACCCAAAATGGAACAATTGCATCTCAGCCGTCCATTGGTAAACATCCCAAGACAACTCTGATGGAGAAAGGACACCTGACCACACAGTCCATCTGAACCATCCAATCAATCACCAACTAAGAACGATCAAAGGCCAGGATGAAGAGATACAAGCCCCAAAAATCCTAAATCTTGGGACCTATAAAAGGCCCCAAAAAGAGGGTTTTAGAGGTTGATAAACATTTGACTGTTACACACTTATACACACACCATCACATATATTTTGAATAGCTCATTCTTCCCTCTTCTTCTTCTTCTTCTTCTTTAAGAAAGCCCATTTCTTACTCTCACACCGGAGTTGCCGCGGGATACAACCCCCCCTCCGGTTCTGTTTTGCAGAAACCCCTACTTGGCAGGTTAAACACACTCCAACCACTACGGAAGTCTGGTCCCAGCTCGTGTGAGAAAGGAGAAGACCTGGGAAGAAACCGAGTTATCATTGGCGCTAGAAGGAGGGGTTGAACCTCCGGTGGTGTGGTGTCATCCCCAGCCATATTACACAGCTCCAAAACCAAAGAAACCCTCTCTCTGGTAAAAACAAAAACCCTCTCTTTACAACTTACTTTTCTTGTTTTTTCCTCCAGAGCAGTCACACATCCTGGTACCATCTCCCATAATCTCTTCTGAAACTAATGACCACGAGAAAAAGCAAAACCTCGATCTCCGGAACCATTCAGCCCACCGTTGCCCCGCCCAGGGACGGCGAAATGGAAGATATAGATGAAGAGCCCCCCATAACTCGTGCTTCATCTCATCTTCAGCCCGAAGACCAGAGGATAACTATAGAGAAAGCAGCCCACAAGTATGCTGAAACCTCTACAAACCCTTGGGGAAATATGACCCCAGAGCAGATTCAAGCGGCTATGGACCTGTGGAAAGAAAAGAATAAGGCTCCTGAAACCCGTCCTGAGGACCAGGAAGAGCATTCAGAAGAATCCCGGGGCTCAGTCTTGGATCGAATTGACAGAACTAAGAGGCCGTCAGAGGACGCCCGAGACGAGATCAAGAGGGCCACGCTCCAGGATCGCATCCAAAAAGAAGAAGAGGCCAATGCCAAAGCTAACATTAAAAAGAGGGTCCAAGAGGAGGAAGCTAAACTAAAGAGGAAGGCACGCCGGATCCATGTCTCTTCGGACTCGAAACCAGAAAAGGAATCTAAGCAGGAGCAAATGGCCCGGGTTATCCGGGATCTCAAAAGAAAGGTGGAAGGAGATGTGGAAGTCGGGGTGGCGGGTTATATATAATAATATTCTTAGTTAATGATCTAAATGTTTTTGATCTAAATGATAGTAGAATAATCTTGAGCTATGGGGTGCTCAATATTTTTGATGGCTCAAGGTCATTCTCTAACACATTGAGATTTGGGAGTAACTGATTTTATACTAACTGGTTTTTTAACATGGTATCAGAGCTCGGAGCACTCGTTAATAAGCTGTAACGGATTTATAATTCAATAAGTTGGCTTATTAGATTTGCCAAACAGAACCTTTATTTCCGAATTAAAACAAATTAAAAAGTAAATCTAATTTATCAATAGGTTTATAATTAGAAAGTAAAGCATGAAAATTATTGTTAAATTACGAATCTTATTTTTATATTTCAAGATGAGAATTTAGTTAATAAAAATATACTGATACCTTTTTGGAATACAGTTACCAATAGGGGGGAGCGCGGGTCGGATCGGGGCGGGTTTTGGATAAAACCGAAACCGAAACCTCATACCCTCGATTTTTGAAAATTAAAACCGCAACCGCAACCAAGTCATCGGTTCGGTTTTGGTTTTAAAAATCTCGGTTCGGATTTTATCGGATCGGTTTCGGTTATAAACCGCCTCTAATAAAATTGACAAATTAAATATGAAGTACAAAGTGACAAATTAAATACAAAATAGAAAGTACATTTGTTTGAAAATTAGAACACAAAGTCATAACAAATTACAATAATCCTACGTTAATCCGTGATTAAAGAAAATTAAATATAAACTTTAAATGGGTTCTTGACAGAAGAAGATTGAAGTGCTGCATGCAAAACCACTGAACCAGTGACCAAAGTCCAAAAGTAACAGCAATGCAATTGTCTGGAAAGTTTGAGATGGTGTAGTAGTGCTCTGAGGTATCTGAGATGGCTGATTCTAGTTTGTCCACCTGTATCATATTTATACAAAACAAAATAAATAAATAATCGTACCACTGACATCCTGCAGTTCTCAGTTCTCACTATCAGATGGTTTCTTTCGTAAATCAATTTCTGGTTATAGAAACTTGGTTTCAGACCATGACCTTATATGACCCATGATAAACTAATTATTCTTACACATGCCATGAGGAAAACAGTTAAAGATCAACATAGTTTATAAAACTGAGAGTTAAAATAAAAACTCAAAATCGTTTCAGGTGTGTTAGACTTAAACTCTACAAAAGAAAACTTCCACACAATTAATTTTTACAAGATACGCCACTTAGTTCAATTATCAGACACATTTTCAGTTGTCTTACGCTGTAATCTACAAGTATCATCATATATGTTTGAGACACCCTAGTTGGCTAGGGAGCAACATGCTTAATTTCACCAGAACAAAAGATATCTGAAAGGCTAAAACTATAGTAGAAAAATATGCAGAAATTTACCTGATCTAGTCATTGACGTCCAGGTAGTTAAACGAGTGTGCAACAACTTTTATCTCTTCTGTAAATTAGAAAATAGAGATCAGAAAATAGAAAATAGAGGACAATGTGCAAAAAACAGCAGACCAAAAAAATGAACAGCAGATTAATTATGAACACAGTCAAGCAAACATTCTGTCTCTTTTTTCTTTGCACAGGAAATAACATAGTAAAATAAAGATTGCAGAGTAAAATAATTATTCTAGGTAGAACAGATTGCAGATAACATACATCATGTCAACAGGAAATAAAATAGTAAAAATAAAGAAGCAAAGAAGTAACAGACTGGAACAGAAAGTCAGAAACAGACTGAAGTACTGGACAGAAACAGAAAATTGCATGCCAAAGAAATAGAAACAAACTAAAGACAGAAGTACCATTTACAAGCTCAATAATCTTATAATGGCCTCTTGAACCTTTACAAGCTCAATAAAAAAGATATTGGAAGTGCAATACTTGGAACCCGATAATTTTAAGGTAACATCATAAAAAATTTCTAAGAATTTGATGAAACGATTGACATTACCAAAATCATCATGAAGGGGAACACCTTTTACAACTTTTTTCTTCTTCTTCTTTGAACTTTCACCGACAACCTCAAGATCATTCCCCTTAAAGAAATCTTCATAGTCGTTGTCTTCAACAACCATTCTTATAAAAGCTCCCTCATATTTTACTGCAACCTCCAACATTGTGTAAGTTGAATTCCACCTAGTATCAACATCAAGGCACACCATCTTATCACATTTTATCTTCTCTCTTTCTACACATTTTCTAAACTTTTCAAGCCTTGCCGGAGAAGACCTAACATATCTAGTTGCATTTCAAATTCTAGCAATTGAATCGTGTTGTTCTTTCAAACCATCCTTGACTATTAAATTCAAAATGTGAGCACAACATCGCATATGGAGAAATTTATTCTCTAATATAGCCTCCGGTCCTGTAAGAAATTTCTTTAAATGTGAGATTGCTTTATCGTTGGAAGATGCATTATCTAAAGTGATGGTGAATATACGATCTATCCCCCATTGTGCAAGTAAATCAAGTAACATCTTCCCGATTGCAACCCCTTTATGACTTCCAATTTGAGGAAAGTTTAGAATTCTTTTACACATCTTCCAATCATCATTAATCCAATGAGCCGTAAGGCACATATAATTAATGTTTTGTACGGATGTCCAAGTATCCGTTGTGAAAGAAACTCTTTGAAAAGCCAAACTCTTTTTTAAGTTTACTAACTCTTCCCCATATATTTTAAGACAATCCCTAGTAACGGTCCATCTACTTGGAATCTTAAATCTTGGTTCCGCTTCATTTAATAACTCCCTAAACCCTTCGTGTTCTACAATCCTAAAAGGTTGATTGTCTTTTATACACATTAAGGCTACTTTTTTCCTTAACCTCTCTTGATTGAAGGAGTGAGTTTTAACGGTGCTTAGTTCCTTTGTTATCTTTTCAAATTGCAATGACTTTTGCAATTTATCAAGATTGTTCCTAAGTGGTGATTTAGGACATACGGTTTTCAAATGACTCAACATTGCAGATGTCCCATTTCGTGAATAACATCCAATTGTTACACGACATAATCGACACTTAGCTTTCTCTTTACCAACCGGAAGGCCTTTAATTTTATCAAAATAGTCCCATACAACTGAATTTTTTTTATCCACACAAGTTTCATCTTTTTTATCATCACATTTTACTTCTTCATCTTCTAAGTTCACATGTATCTACAAACAAAGAAATATATATCTAAAATTTAGAGAACTAGCAAGCAAAAAGAATATTAAAATTGTAGTTTAGATTTGGAATACTGAATACATACCACATCATTTGTTTGGTGTGGATTCTGAGCAGACCCCTTTACTTCTTCTTGTGGCTGAGGTAGATTCCTCTCGGATGGTTCCATCGGAGCTCAACAAACCCAATTGAAACTGAATCTTCCAAATCTAAAACTCTCGGCATACAACAATTAGGTAAAATAGATTTAGGTCAGAGGACTCGGGTTGGGATAGTAAAAGAGACTAATACGTTGAGTGACGACTGACGGACTGAGACTGATGATCGAGTCCTAATCTATCATACCGAAGTTGAAGGCCTAAGTAAAGATGAAGCCCGTGTTTAGAAATCAGAGCCCAATCCATTCTATTTCCAACACAAGTAGACCAGCCCGTGTTCTGTTAAAAATTATTAATTTCTGTTAAAAATTATATGTATTTAATAATTTTTAAAACATATATATTAAATATAATTTATTTATTTTTAATTATCGGTTCGGATCGGATTTTTACGGTTCGGTTTTCACCTATAACCGAACCCGAATAATCGGTTTCGGTTTTTATTTTTGCGGTTTCGGTTTCGGATCGGATTTTTACGGTTCGGTTTTTAACGATTTTTAACGGTTTCGGTTTCGGATTCGGATTTTTTCGGTTTTCTACTAAGCCCTAGTTACCAAAGTGCCGGTTGGCGCAAAGTTAAGGCCATACTAATTGTTATGCGAGGCATTATCGGCAAGTGTATTTTATCCTAGTAGCAAATAGCCAGGCCCAATAACATAAATATTGAAAACTTCATGTGCGAATACATTGTTGTGCCTTGTGCGTGGCCCAATTTGAGGTATCAATATTGTTATAGTCCCATTTAATTTTATATACTTTAAAAAATATTAAAAAAATAAAATTATATATTTTAAAAAAATAACTAAATCCAATAACATTTACTATTTTCCTCCATTAGACTTATTTTATACCCTCAATACTAATCGATCATATAATCTTACTCACTTTTCTTACTTTTTCCACTTTAAATCTCCACTTTTTTAACATTTGTGCCCAAATCATTCATATAAATATCATGAGACGGAGGCAGTATAGTAAAAGATAGCTTCAATATATTATTATTATTATTATTATTATTATTATTATTATTATATATACACACTATTAAACATATATCTAATTCGAAGTATCTATGTATTTCAGTAAAATTTAAAATAACAAATATGAATATTTAATTTTACTCAACTGATTTGACAATTAATAATGTATAAGTTCTTGTCTTAAGAGTTAAACTTAGGTTAAAGATGAGTACATTTTTCCGAACAATAAAAAAGACAAAGTACATTTTTATTTTATACAAAAACATTTAGATTATTAACTAAGAATATCATTATATATAGACATGTATAGTGTTTATTTCTTAGTTATATATATATATGTATATAACCACCGTCTCGATATATATGACCTCATATGACAAGGGCGTTTTAAAAAAAATTAAAGCTTAACTCAAATATTAATTAAAAACAGGTAGGGAATCTAGGGAATGTTAAAATATGTAATTATATTATACAAATATGCGTGGTAATTTTTTATATATATAATAGCTCAAGATAACCATAATATTAGTGAGACTTTTTATTTTCGTAAAAACAGATTTGCGCATTTGTTTATCATCCTTTAAAAGGATGTTGTTCATAGAAATCGAACCTGAGTTTTCTCATTCACCGATACATCGTTAAACCCGCTATACCAAATTATCACTTGAGTTTTACACCATACATATAATATGTGGTGTCATTCAAAACTGAGATATTTTATTTAACTTTAAACAAATACTAGATTATTGGTGGAGTTAATTTTAATAAATTAAATTTAAATATAAGTTCAAATATAATACATCAACAAATCATTACCTTCCTTATTAATAATATTTATGTTTAAAAATATGTTTTAAACCTTTTTTACATATATTAAATCATAATTTGACCCAATTTTTTTTAAAAGAAGAACTTGAAATACTTCAGCTTAATTTGAATTCGAAATTTGTTTTTTTTTAAAGTTCGTCATTTGGCTATGTGAACCGATTTAGTATGTATTAGTTTAGTCCATTTGAATTATGAGTCTGACGAAGAGATCTGATCAATAACATAATGTTTTATATTAATAAATTAAACATGTTTGATATTTTTTATAAGATCAATTCAATAACTAATTTGTATAAAATTACTAACTTAGACAAATATATGCTTGCTATCACATCAGATAAAAGGCTCGGGTTTGAAAATGAATAAATATTATTATTGAATTAATATATGGAAAAAGGTTGAAATCATTCACGAATAAAAGACTGAAAACAATTAAAATAACGTTATATTAATCCTTATACTAGAAAACAATCTATGTCTAATATATATCAACACGGCCAACACAATAACATATTTTAAAATACATATATCTCATTTGATATATTTATATTGTAATCTACACGTCGTTGCCATAAATATAATAAACTTGTACTTACACTTTAATATGAAATTAAAGGTACGAAATTAATATATAAGGTAAATTAACAACTCATTATATATTAGGTACGAAATTAATAGATAGGGTAATTAACAACTCATTAAAGGTAATCAATTAAGGATACAATCCTGTGAAAAGTAGCTTACAAGACATCTAAATCATAAAAGATCTGCTTCCTACATTCTAGGACTCAAAGTCCTATATAAGTCTAAAACTTGTTTACCAAGTCTCCTAACCCTAACCTAATTCACGAAAATCTACACCTATATAAGGGGTCTCACCCTACAAATCGTTACTATATTTTTTGACTTGATCCTTGGCATAGAGCAAGATATGTAAACATCTTGTGAAGACATATTTTAGTCAAAAAACATGAGAGTAGTCAGTAAAGGCCTTGAGCTCACAAATCCTAACATTAATTACAACCTAATTTTTTGCTCATAATATAAGTAATAACACAAAAAAGGGTGAGTTACGACTAGCAGGTGCAGATTTCTCTAGGGATCTTGAGTGAAAAATAAATGAAGGTCTGAGAGTGTGTGATATATATAATATCGAAGTATTTAATCTTTCTCATATTATAGTTAGGAGCAGATTCTTTTTAGCGATTTTATAATTTGCATTAAAATATAATATACATTAATAAGGGTAATTAAATAATTTCGGCGAGTACCGACCGACTATCAAAATTTTAATGTTTCGTCTATTATAAAATAGTAGCACAGACTTTTTAAAATTTTTTAAAATTTTTTAAATATAGATGGAATTGACATTTTTAAGATGCGGAATTAGTTTATTTAAAAAAATATGATACATATACACATATATTTGCAAAAAGAATGTAATTGTCCATATTAAATTGGTAGTTCATGGATATTAACTATCAAAATTTTGGATAAGACCCCCTTTATGTATATTATATAATAAAGGTATAAATTTGATATTTTTATTTAGAGGTAGTTAAACTTAAAAAATATTATTACAAATTGAAATATATAGTATCATGCTATTTTTTGTTGAATATAATTATTTTTTTAATTTAAACGATAAGTTTTATACCGATTGAATAGTATAAAAATCACATTAGGTTTTATCTTAAAATTTTTAATCTCGAGACTCATTATACTGACCAAATACAACTAATTATATTGAGTTGATTTTTTTAGCCGAATTAATAGCACTTATTATTCTATTTTAGACCAAAATGCATTACATCAACTAAATTCAGCTGATTATTTAGTTTAATTTTAAATTTATTATAACATTGACCAATAGTATAATTTTGTTTTAGGCAAGCTGAATTATATATATTATTTTGTCTTATTTCAATGTTATTATATCAACGAACGAATTATTTATGTTCAAGTTTTATAAAAAGGATCATGAATAACATAGATACAAAAATAATCTTGTGTATTACATAAATTAAAGTACTATATAAACCCAAACAGAGTATCGACTAACCGACTACCAAACTTTTAATGTTCTGGCATTCAATGCATAAATGTTATTTTTTATTTAATAAATATTTATTAATTTTAAATAGTTAAAAAATCAAATTAAAGTTTAAATAAAAAAAATAACTGAGTTTCTTTTAATTTTATTTTGGTTCTATCTTTTTTATTTTATTTCAGTTTTATCTTAATTTCTATAAATCAGATTTTGATGATTTTACAACTCATGCGGAGCTCACGAAGTAATGTTTAATTCAGTTATGGTTTAAAGATTTTGTTTAAAAAATATTATCCAGAATTTGAAGAAAATAAATAACTACGAATTTTGTAATATTATTCTATTCAATTTAGGATATGATAGATACTTATTTTTGGTTAAATCATTCAAAGTGTACGATATTCTATTCAATTTAGAATACCGGGTTATAGTTGGTTATTAAATGTTCTTTTATTTTTGATCCAACGACTATGATTAATTTCTTTAAAGATCTAAGGGTCCATATTAAATTGGTAGTACATGTACTATAACTACCAAAAATTTGGATAAGATCCCCTTTATGCATATTATTTAGTACTAGCTTATAGTCCGTGCGATGCACGGTTTTTTAAAATTTATCTTTTATATTTTTTTTTAACTTTTTTTTTTTAAAAAATTAAAATTTGTGAATATACATATTTATATCGTTAAATTTGACGTTGTTGCAATATTATTTTTATTAATTTGTTGTAATATTGTTGCAACAAATATGAGAAAAATACAGATGATGAATTGAATTAGAGCTATATAGTACAAAATCTAATCATTTTATATTTATTGTTGTACAATTGTATCATAATTTGGTATTTAAATAGCAGTAGAACAACATAATCTTTTTATATTTATAATTGGTTAAATCTCTTATCATATTCTATTTTGAAATTTTAGTACGTATTTGAATAGTCATAGAACAATATAATTATTCTTTATTTATGATTGTATTAAAAATATTTTTATTTTAATAAGATATAAATTTAACCGTATATTATTAATTATATCAGATCAACGGTTGAGATTATTTTGACGGTACCAAAATTTTGGATAAGAAATTCCTGACCCAAATCTATACTATCTATACTATACTATAATAACTGGAATGAAGTATAATTTGGTTCAACGGTCATCCCTTAGTTTTAGTTATTAAAAAAATAAAAAAATTAAAAAAAATAGTGTTATATAACCGCCAAACTACTAAATTATTAAAATACTATACATGTAGTCTACTAATCCTACTAAATTACAACCACAACCTATTCTATTATTAAAAAAAATAGGATTATATATCCGTTAAACTGCTAAATTGTTAAGTTATTAGATATAGTATATTTATCTTACTAAACTACGACCACACATTATCAGGTTAATTTTTTTTATAAATTTATTATTATTTACATAAATAATTTTAAAATTATAATATGATGAAATAAATAAAAAATTAAAATATTTACAAAAACGCGTGTATCGCACGGGATTTAAATTAATTATATATAAAGGATATACTCTCTCCGTCCCAATTTATCAGTCTTGTTTGATTTTTTATGGTCAAATTGACTCAACTTTGACCATAAATAAAAATTCATTCTTTCATTATTTTGAGAAACTAAAAAATACATATTAAACTAGATTAAACATACATTCTAGTGATATAATTTTTATAAATATTTTCGATTTAAATTAATTATATATAAAGGATATAATAAGGAAAGAATGCCCAAAATACACAACTTTTCACCTTCAACTGCCCAAAATGCCCAGATGCGCGCGGACCGCCCAAAATACCCACGAAATACGCATTTTGGGGATGCGTACCCACCATTTCAAATTTTTACAAACAATACGCATGTTCAACATGCGTATTCACTTTTTGTATTTTAGTGAATACGCATCTCTCACATGCGTATTCAACGGGTATTTTGGGCGCACAGTACCGCCAATTGACATTTTGGGCATTTTTTTTCCAAATGGTGGGTATTTTGATTTTTCACCCTATAATAAGGATATAATGGTGATAAAAATATTGTCGTTACCTTGAAATTCAAAGTTTTACCTTAACTAGAAGGAGGTTCAAATTTCTTACTATTTAATTACAAAATTGATAAAATAAACGAGGCCTAAATGGTTGCAACTTGATTTAAATAAATGATTGTAAAATTATAGTTTTATTTATTACTCCCAGATAGAGATGTTCAAAAAATCCGAAACCCGAAATCCAATCCGATCCGATCCGGAAAAAAGCCTGAAAGCCCGATCCGGAAAAAAGCCCGGCCCGATTCGAAAATCCGGCCCGACCCGAAGCCCAAAAAACCCGGATAAAAGCCCGAATTTAAAAAAGCCCGGATCGAAAAAAGCCCGGATAAAAGCCCGGTTCGGCCCGGATAAAAGCCCGGGCTTTTTGAAAAGCCCGATTAAATTTTTTATATAGAATTTGAAAATATACAATACTTTTTATGATTTTTAAAATAATATATCATAATATGAGAAACAATTAAAGTATATATGATTATTTATATATTATATTAAAAATAATTATTTATTTCGGTGTCTAAACTACTCTATCTAATATATCAAGATATTATTTTCTCTGGTATTTAAACTACTCATAATTCGAGTTATAAAATATTAATATATTTTTTAAATATATGAATAAAAAACTCAGATAAAGCCCGGTTTGGCCCGATCCAGCCTGGCCCGCGGGCTTAAAACGGGCCATATATTTTTTAGGAAGCCCGGCCTGGTCCGACCCGATTTTTAAAAAAGCCTGGCCCGATCCGTTTTAAAAAAAACCGGGCTTTTTAAAGCCCGGATAAAGCCCGGTCCGGTAGGCTTTTTGTGCATCTCT
Source organism: Apium graveolens (assembly GCF_009905375.1). Lineage (NCBI taxonomy): Eukaryota > Viridiplantae > Streptophyta > Magnoliopsida > Apiales > Apiaceae > Apium > Apium graveolens. The sequence continues at coordinate 24,316 of NW_027418189.1, forward strand.
ACTCCCAGATGTCAAAATTTTAAAAAGGACAACCATATAATATTAATGTAAAAATATGGTATAATTTATTTTGAAATTCATTAAATTCATTACTGCCTCTATTTCATTTTATCTGTCGTTTGACTTTTGTGCACACATCTCAAGATGCATTGACCGCATAGTAAAAAATATTATTTTTAACTTTTTTTTTGTAAATAAAAATTTAAATTATATATTTTTATTCAGAAAAAGAAAATTTTAAAAACTGTTACCTTAACTATTCAGTCAAATCACTTAGAAATGAGCGCAAAAAAATCAATAAATTATTAAAAAGAAACCGAGAGAGTATTTAATTGTCTAGAATTCTAGCGTCGTTAGTATCAAGGAAAGAGGGTGGGCTTCTATTTCTAAGTTTGACCTGGTTTTGAACGGTTTCCTAGTTGGATTCAAATATTTATTAAATAACTTTTTGTTTCAGATTCCATTTAGGTTTAGGTCACATGCCAAGTCTATTTATACGCACATATATTGTCATCGGTAGATAATTTTGATAAGAAACTGAATATTTAGGGTTTTGTGTGTTTGGGCTTCTGTTCAGTATGAATATCATGAACATGAAAGAAGATTTAGATAATGTATCCAAGCTGCAAAAAACCCAGCTTTATATTGATATGATGCAGAAAGTTAAAAGTGCACTTGAGAAGGGATCCGACTCCATGCAGTGTGATCTCTTAGAAGACGATCCAGATTACCGCCTGATTATAGACTGCAATGCTTTGTTAGTTGATATCGAGAATGAAATTATTATCCTTAATAATTTTATCCGTGATAAGTATCGACTAAAATTTCCTGAGCTTGAATCCCTGGTTCATCATCCGATTGATTATGCTCGTGTGGTGAAGAAAATTGGGAATGAAGTTGATCTAACACTTGTTGATTTACAAGGAGTACTGCCATCGGCTATTATTATGGTGGTTTCAATTACGGCGTCGACAACAAGTGGCAAGCCACTTCTAGATGAAGATCTCGTCAAGACTATTGAGGCATGTGACAGGGCACTTACATTAGATTCTGACAAGACAAAGGTTCTTGATTTTGTACAGAGTAGGATGTCATATATTGCTCCAAACCTTTCTGCTATACTTGGAAGTGCTGTCGCTGCAAAATTGATTGGAACTGCCGGTGGTTTGTCAGCACTGATTGAGATGCCAGCATGCAATGTTCAGCGTCTAGGTGCCAAGAGAAAGAATTTAGCAGGATTTTCAACCATGACTTGTCAGTTTCCTGTAGGTTACATGGAGCAAACAGAAATTTTCCAGAGCACTCCCCCTGCTTTAAGAATGCGTGCTTGTCGTCTGTTGGCTTCAAAATCCATTCTTGCAGCACGTGTGGACTCTACTGGAGGAGATGCAACTGGGGGAGTGGGAAGTGCTTTTCGCGAGGAGATATGTAAGAAGATTGATAAGTGGCAACAACCATATCCTGCAAAGCAAGCAAGACCTCTCCATGTTCCTGATTCTGAGACGAAAAAGAAAAGAGGTGGTCGTAGATTAAGGAAGATGAAAGAAAGATATGCTATAAGCGACATGCGTAAGCTAGCCAACAGGATGCAGTTTGGAGTTCCAGAAGAGAGCTCTCTGGGGGATGGTCTTGGGGAAGGATATGGAATGCTTGGCCAGGCTGGAAGTGGAAAGTTGCGGGTGTCAGTTGGTCCAAACAAGCTTGCTGCTAAGTGTGCCAAAAAATTTAAGGAGAGGAGCTTTGTTAGTGGTGCTACCTCCGGACTGACTTCAAGTCTGGCCTTCACTGCTGTTCAGGGGATTGAGCTCTCCAATCCACAGGCACTAGCTAATCAGCTGGGTAGTGGAACACAAAGCACCTACTTCTGTAAAACAGGAACTTTTTCGAAGATAAAGATACCTTGAAACCCCATGTAATGTTGAAAGAAGGTACTATGAGTAATGTGCAGGACAGCTGAAGCAAAGTTTTTTTTATAAATAATATATTTTTGCAATTTTTCAGGAAAAAAATATAAATAGTAAATAATGGATAACGGTAACGACGAAAATGGCTAGCAACTATGGACCATGAGGATGACATTGGTGGTTTTGGAAGCAATGATGAAGATTATAACAAGTGTTAAAGCTTGGTAATTCACAATGCTTCCCTGATATTAACCATAACCTGGTAGTATAGACTATAGATGATGCATTTCACTTTCTCTTCTTAAACTCTGCATTCTGAGATATGGCAAGACTCTCTTATAAAAGTTTCGAGTGCTTAACCGGAGTACATAGAGTAATATCGACTTAATTGCACTTGGATGGCTGAAACATTTCACTTTTTGCATTCTAGTGGTTAATTTGTTTGTCTCAACAAATGAATTGCTGAACAAATAAATTTTTAGTTGATGAGGGGCTCCGCACTTGGGCCGTTAACGACGTTAACGGAGCTAGGGGTAAAAACGTCATAACATAATTCAACGGCTCTATTTGGTTTATATATACGTATACTTACCTCTCCCAGCCGTATACAACACTTTCCTCTTCTCTTCACCATTTTCTAACCAAACTAAACCTAAAATCGAATTTTCAAGACTTTGTCTCAGAACAATGAATGAGAAGTGTTACTGCGAGAACTGGGTTGTTCAGAAGACTTCATGGACGGATTATAATCCGGGTCGTAAGTTTCTGACTTGTGCTACTCAATCTTGTGACTTCTTCAAATGGTCAGAACCTGAATTTGATGTTAGAAGCAAGGGTGTGATCAACGGGCTGAAATCGAATGGATAGGAAGGATGCTAAAACTATACTGGAGTTGGTTGCCCAGAGAAATGAGTATATTGAGGAGATAAAGCAGCAGAAGAATAAAATTTGGAAATGGAAATCACTATGTATTTTATTACTTCTGTTCATCTACCACATTTGGTTCAGCTCTGGTAGGAAGGAAGAGAGCAAAGGAGAGTGATCTTCTCTGTTGGCCTAGCTTTTGTTGGCTTAGATGTAGTTTTTGTTGTATTTTTTAGGTATTTATGCACTGTGTTTGTAGGTAATTAGGTATGTAACTATTATGTATTTGTGATGTTTGTGAATGAATGAAAGCTGCATTTGCCCTAAATTTTTTGATATGTCCTAATGAAGTTGAAAACCACATGAAAACATTTTGGAAAAGTAAATAAAAGCTAGGTTCATAACAATACACCAACCATGAGTTTCATAAAACAAACTTAAGAAAGTAACAGCTTGGCCTAGTTAACAAAAGATTAGTTTGGCCAACATATGGTTGAGAACATATTACCTTCATGGCTTGACAAAAGAACAAGACAATTTGAGCAACAAGTGGAACAAGACATTCATGGTTGGAATCTTTCTTGCCATCCCTTTTCTTCTGAGTTTTTGAGGCCCCTTGATTAGAGGCCCCTCATATGTACCAGCAATCTTGATTAGAGCTCTCTTTTTGGCTCTATAAACACAATGCTTGTTGACATCACATTTTAGGTCATTGACAATTTTTTTCTGGAAGGCAGCCACATGCCAAGTATGATTCATCCTTATCTCTGTCTCATAATAATCTGCAATCCACTTGGAATTGATCTGCTTTTGTTTGAAGGTAGGCAAGTAGGTGTGTTTATTGTAAAGTGTCATTATCTGAAAATTAGGGGTCCCTTGGTATGAAGAAGCATAGACCTTCCACTAACAGGGTGGTTGGCAAACATACTTCACTTTCTTCCCGAAGCCCCTCACATTACTTATGGGCCTTCTTTCAATTATTGCATATTTTTTAACTGCTTCTCTAAACATTTTTGAATCTTTAAATAAAAGGCCCAACTTGAATGTGGGCATTATCATGTCCACTTTCTCATTGAAAATAGGGTAACTAATAGCATCTTCATCACTTGAGTTGGCCACTATCCTCTCATCATCAGAACCAACATAGACAGATGAGGCAGCATCACTTTGTTCACCATCTTTCTCCTCCTCTCTCAAGTCATCAACATTTAGCTTAAATATCAAATCATCATCAGATTCATCCTTGTTAGAAGCATCTGAATACCAGATCTCATCACTACTTTCTTCATCTCTAAATTCAAAGTCATAATCATCAGGGTCAGAGAAAGATTTATAGTGGCCCTCTAAATCCCTAATATCTTTCTCAATATCTTCTTCACACTGTGTTCTAAATGGAAATTGATTGTCATGTTCATATTCATCTGGTGTGACTTCTCTTGGTGGTGTAGGCTGTCTTAGTGCCTTGCTCTGTCTATATTTGGTTGGCTTACTAGGAGTACACTTCTTGTCTATTGATCTTTTTGCAGGGGACTTTGTTTTTTTGGACTTAGGAGGTGTAGTTGTAGGTGGAGCTGTAAGAAGCAATGGTGGTTGTGTAGATTGTGATATAGGAGCCTCTGTGAACTCATCATTTTCTAATATTTCTCTAGGTGATGTTTCTACATTAAAGGTGGTGAACTCATCATTCCCTGATTGTACTAAAGGTGTGTCAGAATACACCTCAACATATCTTTCAACATGCATCAAAGTACACATTAGCATAACCTCATCATCAGAGTCAAGCTTAAACAAACCTCTATCCATAGTAGTCTTGGGTAGTTTATACCAAATATCTTTATCTCTGGACCTTTAATACCAACATATCTAATCATACAAAGTATCTCAATTAAACTAATATGATCAGAACTGCAAAAGTCTATGTAATCAACATCTCCACCAACATAGTCCTTGGGGTTATCAGTAAGTTGTCCACCCTGATACAGTTTTATAGTAAAGTACTCAATGGCTGCAAATTTAAACTTTTTTATTCAGATACAACACTGTTAGTGTTTGTGCCCTAGAGACAACACTATTATGTTTATATTATGAAACATTTGGATTATTAATTCTAATTATATGGACTATTCTTTAGTAATTTATTATATCTTTATTTTCTGTGATAAAATGTTAGATTAATAAATGTCCTTGGAATATGATATGTAATTTTATATCTCTAAGTACGTGACTTAGAAATGAGATTATGAGAAAGTATCGATATTTTTAAAGATCCCTAGTCGAGTATTATTATTAAGGGACAATAATAATGCATTAAGACTAGTGTGAATATTGACTGATGATCACATCTCATTGATCAAATGTATAGTGATACTAAAGTCAAAGCACATGCAAATATATTATATACATGGTGCTGGAAGATCCAATGTGAGATTCTACATGTCTGTTGTGTCATAAGTAATTCTCACAGTGATAATGATGTATTGGTCCTTAGACTTGAAATCATTATATTTCTATATGATAATTAATATACTTTGGTTGCATTAAAAGTTATCTTTGACCGGGTGATGATAAAAGTGTATATTGGGTATATTATGAATCATATGAGAAATATGAATGATCTAGAAAGGATTTAACCCTCCTATTTTAGGAGTGATATTATTGGCCTCTTGTTTGAGTTAGACTATGAAATGCATGGCCATGCTCAAATGTTGATTTGATGTTATAGTCTACTCATCGATCAAGGAAACCTGGATTAAATTATGAAGAGGATGACACATAACATGCATCAAGTTTAATCTATAATATATGGTTAAAAGGATTACAGTACATTGTACATTATACACAAAAGGTTTAATCGATCACCGATTTAATTATTATTACTTGGGTAACAATAATGTATTACTAGATGCCGCTCATTGTTTATGATTTTAAATTAGATTTAAAATTGTTGCCAACGTAATAATAACCTAAAGGGTCGCACAAAGAATGATTGGAGGATTATTTAATTTAAATTCGGATTTAAATTAAATGTAAGTAATTCGAATTATTTGTTATTAATTAAGTGTGAATTAATTAATTAAATAAATAGGAAATTCGAATTTAATATTAAATCCAAAATTAAGTTATTGGATGATTAAGTGAGACTTAATAATACAATAATTAGAATTTCGAATTTAATAATAATAATAACTCTAAAATTAAGTTTAGGGTTGGAGGCCCAATAGATCTTGTCTATATAATATCTTTTTCTAATAGAATTAGGGTTACATGTTTTATTTGATAAAACATAAACCCTAGAACTTGAAGAGAGATAGAGAGAGCAAGAAGGCGGCCTCAAGAACGTGCTAGTACACACCCATCCTCCGGGAAATCATTCGTGTGGATACCTTCAAGGCGTATATTGTTCCAGCGACGGACAAGTTGACAGGAACAAACTTCCTTGACTGGCAGAGGAACTTGAGGATTGTCCTCAAACAAGGGCGCAAGCTCTATGTCATATATATCCCTCGCCCTGCACCTCTCACTGAAGGAGCATCCCATGCTCAACATAATGTTTATCAGAAACATATCGATGATGACACGGATGTTCAATGTCTCATGTTAGCGACCATGAGTGCTGAACTTCAGAAACAACATGAGAATATGGATTCTTATGATATGATTGAGCACCTTAAACGTATGTTTGAAGGACAGGCTCGTCAGGAGAGGTTTGATACTTTCAAATCATTGCATGCATGTAAGCAGGGAGAACGTGATCCGGTTGGACCACATGTTCTAAGGATGATTGGGAATATTGAGTACCTTGCCAAGTTGGGTGCCCCGATTGCTGTGGAGCACCAGACCTAATTTTGCAATCTTTAAACATCATTTATTCTCAATTTGTGATGAATTACAATATGAATGAGATAGATAAGAACCCTACCGAACTGTTGGCTATGTTGAAAACTGCTGAGACCAATGTTCAAAAGACATCCCTTGCTCCCAAGTTGATGGTAAATAAGGGGAAGGCCAAAGGAAAGGGTAAATGGAAAGGCAAGAGGAAAATGGGATCTAAATCGAACGCCAATCCGAAACCTGATCCGACCAAGGCTTTGAAGCCTAAAGGTGGTGTTCCAAAGGTTAGTGATTGTCACTATTGCAAGAAACCAGGTCATTGGAAGAGGAACTGTCATGATTATTTGGAGGATCTGAAGAAGAAGAAGGTTGTTGTTACTGCTTATGATTCAGGTGTTTATGTTATTGAAGTCAATTTTTCTACTTCTACATCTTGGGTATTAGATACTGGATGTGGTTCTCACATTTGTATAAATGTGCAGGAACTGCAGGGAAGTAGGACATTGGCGAAGGGAGAAGTCGACCTACGAGTTGGCAATGGAGCAAAGGTTGCTGCTTTAGCTGTAGAGACTTATCGTTTATCGTTGCCCACTGGGCTTGTTTTAGAACTAGATAACTATTTTTACGTGCCTGCGATTTGCAGAAACATTATTTCGGTTTCTTGTTTGGACAAGAAAGGTTTTTCGTTTTTGATTCAGAACAATAGTTGTTCATTTTCATTCAATAATGTTACCTATGGGATTGCACGTTTGTTTAATGGTTTATATGTTCTTGATATAGATACTCCTGTCTATAACATAAATAATGATAATAAATGTATTAAGATGAAAGACTCAAATCAAACATACCTTTGGCATTGTCGTTTAGGTCACATAAATGAGAAACGCATTTCCAAATTACATAAAGATGGTTACTTGGATAAGTTTGATTTTGAATCATACGAAGAATGCAAATCTTGTCTCATTGGCAAAATGGCTAAAGCTCCTTTTACCGGACAAGGTGAAAGGGCCACCGAACGATTAGGACTTATACATAGTGATGTATGTGGTCCAATGCGTATGATGGCAAGAGGTGGCTTGTACTACTTCATTACTTTTACTGATGATTTCAGTAGATATGGATATGTGTATCTATTGAAGAACAAATCCGATTCTTTTGCAAAGTTCAAAGAATACAAGGCTGAAGTGGAAAAACAAACTGGGGAAAGTATAAAAGTTCTACGATCAGATCGTGGAGGAGAATACTTAAGCCTCGAGTTTAAAGGTTTTTTGAAGGAGTGTGGTATCGTATCTCAACTTACTCCTCCTGAACGCCTCAATGGAATGGAGTTTCTGAGAGGAGAAATCGTACCTTGTTGGACATGGTGCGATCGATGATGAGTCTAGCAGATCTTCCAATAAGTTTCTGGGGTTATGCTCTAGAAACGGCTGCATATACACTAAACCGAGTTCCAACTAAATCGGTTCAAAAGACTCCATATGAGATATGGACTGAGAAATGTCACATCATGTCTTTTATGAAAGTATGGGGATGCGAAGCGTTTGTGAAACGCTTGGTGTCTGACAAGCTGGGACAAAAATCGGATAAATATTATTTTGTGGGATATCCTGAAGAAATAAAGGGTATAGTTTCTATAATCCTACCGAGAACAAAGTGTTGGTTGCTCGAACCGCTGTATTTCTTGAAAGAGAGTTACTTTCAAAGAAAACTAGTGGGAGGACTATAGATCTCGATGAAGATCGAGTTGTATAAAATAATATTGAACCAGAGTTGGAAAATAGGCAGGAAGTACATCAAGAAGTTCCTGCTCCGGAAACACAGGTTGTTCGTAGATCTACTAGGGCTCATCATGAGCCAGAGAGATATTAAAGATTTCTCTTGACTCAAGATGATGATGTAATGCTCATAGATAATGATGAGCCTCTTACCTACCAAGATCATATGAACAGTCCAGACTCCGAGAGATGGCTAGAGGCCATGAAATCCGAAATGGAATCCATGTATCAAAATAAAGTATGGACTTTAGTTGATCCACCTGAAGGGGTAAAACCTATAGGGTGCTAGTGGGTTTTCAAGAAGAAAACTGACATGGATGGTAAAGTACAGACCTATAAAGTGCGACTGGTGGCAAAAGGTTTCAAACAAGTTCATGGTATAGACTATGATGAGACCTTTTCACCAGTTATTATGGTCAAGTCCATCAGGATTTTGCTAGCAATAGCTGCTTACTACGACTAAGAGATTTGGCAAATGGATGTCAAAACCGCTTTCTTAAATGGGAGCCTTGAAGAGGATGTATACATGATACAACCTGAGGGTTTTGTCGATCCTAAGTTTGCTAAGATGGTCTGTAAGTTGCTTCGATCTATTTATGGATTGAAGCAAGCCTCAAGGAGATGGAATCGCCGTTTTGATGAAACAGTCAAAGAATTTGGCTTTATTCAAAATGAAGATGAACCATGTGTTTACAAGAAGGTTAGTGGGAGCCACGTGGCATTCCTAGTACTATATGTAGATGACATATTACTAATAGAAAATGACATACCTTCTCTAAAGGCTGTTAAGACTTGGTTGGGAAATAGTTTCTCGATGAAGGACTTAGGTGATGCTACCTATATATTAGGGATCAAGATCTATAGATATAGATCAAGGAAATTAATCGGCCTAAGTCAGAGTACATACATTGACAAAGTATTGCATCATTTCGGGATGCAAGAAGCAAAAAGAGGATATGTCCCAATGTCTTATGGGATATTGATCTCAAAAGACAACTGCCCTAAATCATTAGATGATAAGGGCCGTATGAGCAAAGTTCCATATGCTTCATCAATTGGATCTACAATGTATGCGATGATATGTACTCGACCTGATGTTTCGTATGCCTTGAGCATGACGAACAGATACCAGTCTAATCCTGGCGAGGGTCACTGGACATCAGTCAAGAATATTCTTAAGTACTTGAAAAGACTAAAGATTCATTCTTGGTGTATGAAGGAGATATACATATATGTAAAGTGCATACTGATGATAATGTTGCAGACCCACTGACTAAGGTTTTGTCGCAGCAAAAGCACGAAGGTCATACTAGTTCCACGGGTATTAGATATCCGGGTGATTGGCTCTAGTGCAAGTGGGAGATTGTTAGTATTTGTGCCCTAGAGATAACACTATTATGTTTATATTATGAAACATTTGGATTATTAATTCTGATTATATGGATTATTCTTTAGTAATTTATTATATTTTTATTTTCTGTGATAAGATGTTAGATTAATAAATGTCCTTGGAATATGATATGTAATTTTATATCTCTAAGTACGTGACTTAGAAATGAGATTATGAGAATAGTATCGATATTCCTAAAGATGCCTAATCGAGTATTAATATTAAGGGACAATAATAATGCATTAAGACTAGTGTGAATATTGACTGATGATCACATCTCATTAATCATAGGTATAGTGATACTAAAGTCAAAACATAGGCACATGTATTATATACATGGTGCTGGAAGACCCAATGTGAGATTCTACATGTCTGTTGTGTCATAAGTAATTCTCACAGTGATGATGATGTATTGGTCCTTAGACTTGAAATCATTATATTTCTATATGAGAATTAATATACTTTGGTTGCATTAAAAGTTACCTTTGACCGGGTGATGATAAAAGTGTATATTGGGTATATTATGAATCATATGAGAAATATGAATGATCTAGAAAGGATTTAACCCTCCTATTTTAGGAGTGATATTATTGGCCTCTTGTTTGAGTTAGACTATGAAATGCATGGCCATGCTCAAATGTTGATTTGATGTTATAGTCTACTAATCGATCAAGGAAACCTGGATTAAATTATGAAGAGGATGACACATAACATGCCTCGAGTTTAATCTATAATATATGGTTAAAAGGATCATAGTACATTGTACATTATACACAAAAGGTTTAATCGATCACCGATTTAATTATTATTACTTGGGTAACAATGATGTATTACTAGATGCCGCTCATTGTTTATGATTTTAAATTAGATTTAAAATTGTTACCAACGTAATAATAACCTAAAGGGTCGCACAAAGAATGATTGGAGGATTATTTAATTTAAATTCGGATTTAAATTAAATGTAAGTAATTCGAATTATTTGTTATTAATTAAGTGTGACTTAATTAATTAAATAAATAGGAAATTCGAATTTAATATTAAATCCAAAATTAAGTTATTGGATGATTAAGTGAGACTTAATAATACAATAATTAGAATTTTGAATTTAATAATAATAATAACTCTAAAATTAAGTTTAGGGTTGGAGGCCCAATAGCTCTTGCCTATATAATATATTTTTCTAATAGAATTAGGGTTACACGTTTTATTTGATAAAACATAAACCCTAGAACTTGAAGAGAGATAGAGAGAGCAAGAAGGTGGCCTCAAGAACGTGCTAGTACACATCCATCCTCCGGCCAATCATTTGTGTGGATACCTTCAAGGCGTAGATCGTTCCAGCGACGGGCTACGTGGTGATCATTCAAGACCTCCATCTTTCCATTAATATAAAGCTTCTTAAGGTAAACATACTGAACTACGAATTAAATATTATTTTTCGCATGGATCCTGCGGAGAGTTTCGATTTTTAAGATTTAAATTTACGTTTTCGTTGCGTTTATGTGTTAAAAACCCTTCAAACACATGGTAATACTATAATGGGAAACATAAACAACAAAATGATTCATAATTAAACAACTAATGTATAAACAAGTACTTTGTGCCCTAACTTAATATAATAACCCAAAGCAGTGAATTAACAAGTAAACAAAACCATATATCATTAAACAACTATACCCAATTACACAAGTAAGGAATGATTTGGTTTTCAAGAACTCGAAAACAAACCTGAATAATCAGGGCACTCCCGAGGTGCGTACACATTCGCATCTTCCTTCAACCGTATGAACCAACTCATCTTTTAGGGCTTGACTGCAGAAATCACACTAATCTTTTTAGGGCTTGAGGGCAGATTAGGAAAGGAGAGGTTAGTTTTTGGAGGGAATGATTTAAGAAAAAGTTAATTTGGCCGCGGTTTTTGGAAAGGGGGTTATCGTATAAGGGGTTATAATATAATACATGTATCTATGTTACTAACACCGTTTGATTTTTTTGACGGCCCAAGTGCGGAGCCCCTCATCTGCTAAAATTTTATTTTTTCAGTAATTCATTTGTTGAGACAAACAAATTAGCCACTAGAGTGCAAAAAGTGAAATGTTTCAGCCACCCAAGTGCAATTAAGTCGGTAATATCTGTTACAGGTTCATTGTTATTAAATGTATGTATTATTATTAGCTTTTATTACTTGATAATATTTTTAAGTAAGAATACATGTTTCTGCAACTGTCAAACATAAATACTATTTTTGCAACATCTGTTTCTGAAACTTTGGTGTTTGTAGCGTGAAACTTTATATCTTACTATAATTTATCAAAGAAACTATATTTCTCTGTCCCAATACATTTTCATAAGTAAATAACTTGTAATGAGACTTAGACAAAGTTGTTTCTGAAGGGTCTAGAATCCCTCATCTTACATGAGTCCTAATTACCATCTAAGTTGGAGACTTGTCCATCAAATCTCCCAACACAAGTCTAACCCTAGACTCACCATTACATAAAGGGCTCTACTTCTCAACCTAAAATTACGTTTTTGGCTTGAATCTCTACAACACAGAGATATGTAGGCATCTTGCGAGTACGACCAATCCCCACTGCGAGAACAGTCATTAAAGCTCGAAACTCACAGACCTGGTATAATTTACTAACGAACCCTAGTTTTATTTCACAACACCAACACTAAATATTTTTTTGTATATTTATTTGTTATTCCTAGTGGACTAACAATGAGATTTACAGAAGGGGGGTTGAATGTAAATCTCAAAACTTTTTCAAGTTTTGAGCAGTTTCTAAGGCTAAGTGTTTCTGAGAACAAGTGTGTGTGAATTGCTTGAGGCCAATGCAGACAGATATATATTCAACACAAATGTAAAGAACACAAAGGTCTTAAAAACTTTTCTGGTGGATTTGTTGTTCCACCAGAGATGTGTTATTTCAGAAAATCTGTGATTCAAAGAATTAAATCACAGCTGCTTCCTAGTACAAACTAGATGATTTTCTCTCTGGATATTTCTAAACAGCTCAGGAAAATTCATATCTAATTACTAGATGCTACTTGGTTTATATATCACCAAGTTTACAAGTGAAGACGAAACTGTAAAATACAATTAAAAAGATTCTTCACATGTTTCTTCTTCATTTCTCTATCAGATGCAATTTAGGCTTGGCTGTAGATCTTTGAATACTTCCTTATTTGCATCAGAATGGAAATGCTGCATTTTCTTGATTCCTCCTAGAGGCTTCCACATTCCAGTTTGTCTCTGTCAACCCATGTACCTCTGTCAGCTTGTGAATTGTCACTATCAACTGCTAATGAACTAAGCATCCGTTGAAGCTTTCATCCGTTGATGCCTTATCCGTTGAGGCTTTATCCATTGATGCATTATCAGTTGAAGTCTTTATCCGTTGAAGCACTTATCCGTTGATGGATATTATCCGTTGAAGCATTAGAGACATTCGTTGAAGCTTTGTTTCTTATCCGTTGAAGGTCTTCAATATCAGTTGATACTTCTTCATTTATATAAAATTACAAGGTATGAAATATTTATAATTAGCCCTCCTATTTGCATATCCACTAGTAGTCAACATGACTGATACTTTCCTACAACATCTAAGAATTACAACTTGAATCCAGAGAATGAAATGTGCTACAATACTAAACTTATTGCTAAGTAAAGCTACTCCTTCAACAGATAGCCAAGATGGTCTTATCCGTTGAGGCTACAAACACTAGATTTCTACTTAAGTGTTTTGTTTAACTTATCATCAAACTAATACATATATTCCTAACAATCTCCCCCTATTTATGTCTACTAGAACTGTAGGCATAAATTTGGGTTTAGCTTGATGATAACAAAACACTTGACAAATATATAAACTGTAATAAAGCAGAAATTCAAAAGTGCTGCAAAAATGTGTATGCTGAGATGGAATTGAAGAGTTACATTGTTTCCAAGGGTGCTCCTTTAGCCTGAGCAGATTACTTCCTTTTCCTTTGATCTCTTATTTTCTTTCCTAGTCTCCTGTCATTCTCCTCTATTTGAAGTTGAAGTTGTCTGTAGAATTCAGCTTCATCTTCTTCATTGATGTCCAACTTAGATTGCATATCCTTGAGAGTTTCATTACTGGCAATCTTGAGCTGATCTTCAATTCTGAAAAATCTTCTGACTCATTTGTTGTCTCTGAACTCCATCAACCAATGAGGTGATTTATGAACTGTAATTCCTCTTTCTTGAATGAGTAATGTTCTAGGCAAGGCATTGGGCTCCCTCCAAGTTTTCCTTATGTTGGCAATCTTGTTGAGAATCTCAGTCTTGGAAGTCCTGGTAAAGCCAGAATTCCTTTGTATGGCTGAGTAGACTCTAATCAAGGTAGAGTAGCCTTCATTCAGAATTATGTAAAGAGGCCAAGTTCTTTCCCCATCTCCTTTGTATTTGAACACTAGTCTTTTTGGTAGCTGTCTGTAGGCTGCTATTCCCCTTACTTCCTCCAGCTCATCCAGATAGAGTTCAATGTCTGAAAATTCTTTTATGTCACAGATGTGAACATAATCATCCTTAGAGGCTTGAGGCTTAGGCTTAGGCTTAGGCTTCTGTGTGAATTTGATTGAGGCTTTAGAGGGTGTTGATTTGATTCTTCTTTTCTGCTTCTTTGATGGTGGAGAAGAGGTTAGGAAGGTGGGCAATTTGATGGTGTCCCAATCAATTGGTTCCTCCATAGGAATGATTGTTTCACCATGAATGTTCATGAAGGGGTCAGGTACAATGGGTTCAGGAATAGAGGGTAGTGATTTGGATTTTGATTGGGTTTCTTCAGTCTTATCTACCATCTTTCTCATTGCATTGGCCTTCTTTCTGTTCCCTTTCTGCCATTCTTCTCTTTCCTTACTTCTTTCTTCCATATCAGTATCAACCATGTCCCCCATAGCTTCATCTTCACTTTTGTCTTCAATTTCTTTCTGTTCTTCAGCCTGACTTGACTTTAGCTATTTTTCAAGCTTTGCTTATGCTCTTTTGTCAGCCTTTAGCTGTTTGGCTTCTTCCTTCAACCTTCTGGTTTCTTCCCTCTTGGCTATTGAGAATTTGGGATGTCCTTGCATCACACATATGCTCTTTCCCTCTCTGAAGATAATAGCCATGTTCCTCCTTACAGCCACATCCATGGTCTCTTTGTGCTTTGTGATACTTCCACCCAAAAGCTTGTCTTCATTAGGCTTTGGAAGAGGAAAATCCACTCCTTTCATCTGAGCAAGGCTTAGAGGATTCTTTGTAGAGTCCTTAATGGATCTGTTGTTGGGCTTGAGAACCATAGGTTTCAGATTCTTGGAAGAAGTCTCTCCAACCTTATTCCTCCCTACTGGCTTGAGCTCCATAATAATTGATTCCACTTTTGTGCTATGCTTCATAGATTGTGATTGAGAAGTTGTAGAACCAAAAATTTGTTGCATCTTTTCATCAATCTTCTTCCTTTGCTCTTTGACTTGCAATTCAGCTGCTGCTATCTGGATTAGATCAATTCCATCAAGCTTTCCTTTGATTTGAATAGTTGGAGAAGTGGTGATGGCAGAAACTAGCACTTGAGATATTTGAATTGTTGTTGATGGCTCTCCTTCCCCTTTCCCTTTTTTCTCCCCCTTTTTGTTATCATCAAGGGTAGGGGTCAAGCCTTGTGCTTTTGCCAACTGCATGAGTAGATTTGTTTGAGTTTGTTGATTCTGAAGAATGGTGACCATAGAGTCTTCAATGATCTGAACTCTGGTTTCTAGTCTGGCCATCCTCTTG
>NW_027418190.1:0-52981 GCF_009905375.1 Apium graveolens
AGTAAATATTTTTATTAAGGAATTATAGATCAACTCGAAAAACGGGAAACAAGGTACTGATATCAGAGCCATGATTCACAAAACTATTATCTATTCAAGTAATTGAATGGTTTTCATGTATCAAAGATTGGACAAGAGGATTTAGTGAGGCTAATGGATAATATGAAGGGTAATGCCAATTTGGGCTCAAAGCAATGGTTTCTCATCAAGGTTCAAGTGCTGGATCATCAAGAATGTAAGCTTCATGAATACTAAGGGTGTTAAGGTATGAAGAATGATTTTTAGCTCAGGGTATATCAGAATTGTCATGCTTTAGGATAAGAAAGAGGGTATCAATCAATGAGGAATCAAGCTGGTAAGTATCTGACTATTAGAATTCAAAGTAAGGTTCTATAGGGGTTCAAGTATCAGGATGAGATATCAATACATAGGAAACATCAACATGTTAATCAAGAGGATCAATCAAGAAATATATCAACTCTTCATTTTATCATGGCATTAAACTATCATGAAAGACTTTTGAACTACTTGCAATACGTACTCGAGGGTTCATAGCATCTCTATGTAACTCAAAGATAAACAAAAGATACGCTTGATTTAAATATATCAAAATGACTCAGGATAATTGCATCGATATATATATGAACTGTTTATAGTAAATACGAAGGTCAAGTTGAATCACTTGCCTTGAGATAGGCTGGTCTGGTCTGACTGGTAGAAGCAACAAATGGAACTTCAATCGACTTTTATGGCAAGTTTTCCCTCGTCTCGAGATCCTACATAAATAATAATAATCCTCATTATAATATATTCTCACCAACTTAACCTATTTACAACTCGAAATTAAACACGGATGGCACTTAGGCCTATATGCACTTAATTTATATTCTCCTTTAAATTATAATTGCACACACATAGCCACATATTCACATATCATATATTAACACCAAATAACACCATATATACCATAATGCAACACTAGGCTTGGATGATCTCGACTCACCACTTTAAGTCACTTGGTCGCTAAACTAGACAAGGTCTTCAAATTTTGGCTTCCTAACTCGATGTGCCTTTCCTAAATTATCCAAAACCTATTGACCCTCACTTGTGCCTTTTGCTCTACTGACCTTATACTATCTTACAACTATGGTGGTCGACCTAGTACTCACTTCTAAGCGTTCTAAAACTATGTGATAAGTGATAGTGCTCACTGGTGCAAATTTCAGAATGACAACTATGGTTTCTTGAGTACATTAGACACTCTTAAACTACAAGTTTTCCTTCAAAACTTTTACACAAGACTCTCCTGACCTAAGGGCATCTCACAAACTTGATGTGACTCAAGGGCCTGGCTTGGGCCTTCTTTGGCCTAAGCTAAAAGTCCAAGGTTCCCCTGTTTTTCTGGGCAGAAAATGCCCTGACTTGAATTAACTTGTGACACATGGTTCTAGCTCATATCCTCTGAACTATGGTTGGAAAAACTTCTCGGACATACCTTCTAACTAAGGCCCAATTGGTCCTAATGAGGGCCTACCCATGACATGGTCAAATCTCCCTATTTCTAAGTTGCAACAAAACTGTCCCCTGCTGGACAAATTTTGTGATTCTACTTGTGCACCTAATCAAATGACATGCAAACCTCCAACCAACTCCTAAAACCTTTTATATACTCCCAATAATAACTTCTGGTAGCTTGGGCCTCAAAGTGCACACCAATGACATGGTCAAAACTCACTCTAAACCTCAGGGTGCTATACTGATTTTTCTGCAGAAACTATAACTCTCATTTTCCAAGGTTTTGACTTGACAAACTCAACTAACAACAACTCAATACTTAAACCAAGACTTATACATGGCAATCTAATGAACTAACTACCTTATTCTCAAAATAAACTTGGGTGAGATCATCCATGCCCAAAAACAACAACATGCAACCAAATATATAACATGCAACTAATGGAAAGCACATAACAAGATTTCGGCTAGGCATAAAGTTTTAAATGCTTGGAAAATCGACTTGCACCTAATACTCATCCTTAATAATCATGAAATATAACTTCTTTTAAGTATTAACAAGAAATTTATCATGGAAACAATCTATTTTAAGCACACATATTTCGAATTTATAGATTTTTAAACATAACTACATGATTTCGAAAAGAGTAGCATGCAAAATATGGTTGATCATCACTTTAATGTCTTAAAACTAACATGCATGGCTAAACATAAATATATAATGAAATTTCAGTAGCATGCAAAGGATTTTAAAGCATGATATCTCCATAAAATACTTAGTTAGCACATATATATAATATATCTCATAGAGTGCTCTTGAATTCACAAGAATCAAGAGTTTCTCTTTGGAGATCACATAAGAACTACACATGCATCCATGGAACTTCAACTTCCAAGTCACAAAACACTTGGAAAGTATATAAGATGAATGTAGGTAAAAGATTTACACTTGGGAAGATGAAGAATGAATTGAAAAATGAAAGGGGGGTGGGGAATTGGCCTTCGGCCGAGAGCAATGTGGGAGGGGGAGGAGAGAAAATTTGTGGGGTGTTGGAGTGTGGAATGAGAATGACCTCTCCCACTTTGATTTCTTTGTTTTATGCTATTTGGTTTACAAATGATGAGTGGAAGTGAGAACTTACAAAAATGTCCCTTGGTTAAAGTTAGGCCATTTTGCATGCAAGGCAAATGTAGTAATTTGGTAATAATCAAATGAGTTAGTGGGGTTGGAAAAGTCTTGTTTGCCCTTTGAGAGAATAGAAGGGTGATTTGCATGCATGGCCTCTTATGTAATTTGATAAATATGACAACTAAAATTTATAATGATTTATTTTTATAAAATAAAATATAAGTTCAAAAATTATAAAATTTATATCATAAAATAACTTGGATTTTTAGAGACTTTATAAAATTATTTTCAAAATTTGTGAACAAAATACCTTTTAAAAGAAAATTTTTCCAAAGCTTAGAATATTCCTTATAAATCAAAAATAAAGAAATTAAATAAACTATTGCTTTGAAAAATCATATACCACACAAAGCAAATTTATAATGCAGAAACTTTCACTCACACTAGCGTACAATCATTGAATATATTTTTATTTGACTTTAATATTATACCCAATCCACAAATAATATTACATAAAATGCCGGTCATAACAAAGTGACTCTTATAAGGTGAAAAGTGACTCTAATATGGTGATAAGTCACTTACATGATTAATTAGAGCCAAAATGTGGCCCAAAATTGACTTGTAGGAAATGGGTACCAAGAGGTGGTTAAAGGATGTCTAATTGCATGTACATGATGTTAACATGTTAATTGTATCAATATATGGGGAAAGTGACTCTTATAGGGTACAAAGTGACTCTAATATGGTGAAAAGTGACTTACATGGTTGATCAGAGCCAAAATATGGAATAAAATTAACTTGTATGAAAGTGGCCTTAATAGGTGGTAAAAGGATGTCAAATTGGATGTATATGATGTTAACATGTTAATTATACATATAGATTGTGGAAAGTGACTCATATAGGGTGCAAAATGACTCTAACATGGTGAAAAGTGACATACATGGTTAATTAGAACCAAAATGTGGACCGAAATTGACTTGTATGAATGTCGCACTAAGAGGTTGTAAAAGAATTTCTAATTGCATGTACATGATGTTAACATGTTAATTGTTCCAATATATGATGGCAAGTCACTCTTATAAGGAACAAAGTGACTCTAATATAGTCAGAAGTCACTTACATGATTGATTAGTGCCAAAATGTGGCCCAAAATTGACTTGTAGGAAATGGGGTACCAAGAGGTGGTTAAAGGATGTCTAATTGCATGTACATGATGTTAACATGTTAATTTTATGAATATATGGTGGCAAGTGACTCTTATATGGTGCAACGTGACTCTAATATGGTGAAAAGTGACTTACATGGTTGATTTGAGCCGAATTGTGGTACAAAATAAACTTGTATAAAAGTGGCATTAATAGGGGGTAAAAGGATGTCAAATTGGATGTATATGATGTTAACATGTTAGTTGTTATATATATGGTGGAAAGTGACTCTTATAGGGTGCAAAGTGACTCTAATATGGTGAAAAGTGATTTACATGGTCGATTAGAACCAAAATGTGGAACTAAATTGACCTGTATGAAAGTGGAATTAAGAGGTGGTAAAGGGATGTCAAATCGGATGTATATGATGTTAACATGTTAATTGTACAAATATATGGTGGAAAGTGACTCATATAGGGTGCAAAATTACTCTAAAATTGTGAAAAGTGACTTACATGGTTAATTAGAACCAAAATGTGGACCAAAATTGACTTGTATGAATGTGGCACTAAGAGGTGATAAAAGGATTTCTAATTACATTTACATGATGTTAACATATTAATTTTACCAATATATGATTGCAAGTGACTATTTTAAGGTGCAGAGTAACCCTAATATGGTGAGAAGTCACTTACATGATTCATTAGAGCCAAAATGTGGCCCAAAATTGACTTATAGGAAATGGGTACCAAGAGGTGGTTAAAGGATGTCTAATTGCATGTACATGATGTTAACATGTTAATTGTATCAATATATGGTGGGAAGTGACTCTTATAGGGTGCAAAGTGACTCTAATATGGTGAAAAGTTACTTACATGGTTGGTTAGAGCCAAAATGTGGGAAAATTAATTGTATGAAAGTGGCATTAATGGTGGTAAAAGGATGTGAAATTGGATGTATATGATGTTAATATGTTAATTGTTATATATATGGTGGAAAGTGACTCTTATAAGGTGCAAAGTAACTATAATATGGTGAAAAGTGACTTACATGGTTGATTAGAACCAAAATGTGAAACAAAATTGACCTGTATGAAAGTGGAATTAATAGGTGATAAAAAGGATGTAAATTCGGATGTATATGATGTTAACATGTTAATTGTATAAATATATGGTGGAAAGTGACTCATATAGGGTGAAAAATGACTCTAATATGGTGAAAAGTGACTTACATGGTTAATTAGAACCAGAATGTGGACCGAAATTGACTTGTATGAATGTGGCACTAAGAGGTGGTAAAAGGATTTCTAATTGGATGTATATGATGTTAACATGTTAATTGTACCAATATATAATGGCAAGTCACTCTTATAAGGTACAAAGTGACTCTAATATCGTCAGAAGTCACTTACATGATTGATTAGTGCCAAATGTGGCCCAAAATTGACTTGTAGGAAATGGGGTACCAAGATGTGGTTAAAGGATGTCTAATTGCATGTACATGATCTTAACATGTTAATTGTATCAATATATGGTGGCAAGTGACTCTTATATGGTGCAACGTGACTCTAATATGGTGAAAAGTGACTTACATGGTTGATAAGAGCCAAATTGTGGTACAAAATAAACTTGTATAAAAGTGGCATTAATAAGGGGTAAAAGGATGTCAAATTGGATGTATATGATTTTAACATGTTAGTTGTTATATATATGGTGGAAAGTGACGTACATGGTTAATTAGAACCAAAATGTGGACCAAAATTGACTTATATGAATGTGGCACTAAGAGGTGGTAAAAGGATTTCTAATTGGATGTATATGATGTTATGTTAATTGTACCTATATATGATGGGATGTGACTCTTATAAGTTGCAAAGTGACTCTAATATGGTGAGAAGTCACTTACATGATTGATTAAAGCCAAAATGTGGCCCAAATTTGACTTGTAGGAAAGGGGTACCAAGAGGTGGTTAAGGGATGTCTAATTGCATGTAGATGATGTTAACATGTTAATTGTATTAATATATGGCGGGAAGTGACTCTTATAGGGTGCAAAGTGACTCTAATATGGTGAAAAGTGACTTACATGGTTGATTAGAGCCAAAATGTGGTACAAAATTAACTTGTATGAAAGTGGAATTAATAGGTGGTAAAAGGATGTGAAATTGGATGTGTATGATGTTAACATGTTAATTGTTATATATATGGTGGAAAGTGACTCTTATAAGGTGCAAAGTGACTCTAATATGGTGAAAAGTGACTTAAATGGTTGATTAGAACCAAAATGTGGAACAAAATTGACCTGTCTGAAAGTGGAATTAAGAGGTGTTAAAAGGATGTCAATTCGGATGTATATGATGTTAACAAGTTAATTGTATAAATATATGGTGGAAAGTGACTCATATAGGGTGCAAAATGACTCTAATATGGTGAAAAGTGACTTACATGGTTAATTAGAACCAAAAAGTGGATCAAAATTGACTTGTATGAATGTGGCACTAAGAGGTGGTAAAAGGATTTCTAATTGGATGTATATGATGTTAACATGTTAATTGTACCAATAAATGATGGCAAGTGACTCTTATAAGGTGTAAATTGACTATAATATGGTGAGAAGTCAATTACATGATTGATTAGTGCCAAAATATGGCCCAAAATTACCTTATAGGAAAGGGGTACTAAGAGGTGGTTAAAGGATGTCTAATTGCATGTACATGATGTTAACATCTTAATTGTATCAATATATGGTGGCAAGTGACTCTTTTAGGGTGCAAAGTGACTCTAATATGGTGAAAAGTGACATACATGGTTGATTAGAGCCAAAATGTGGTAAAAAATTAACTTGTATGAAAGTGGCATTAATAGGCGGTAAAAGGATATGAAATTGGACGTATATGATGTTAACATGTTAATTGTTGTATATACGGTGGAAAGTGACTCTAATATGGTGAATAGTGACTTACATGGATGATTAGAACCAAAATGTGGAACAAAATTGACCTGTATGAAAGTGGAATTAAGAGGAGGTAAAAGGATGTCAATTCGGATGTATATGATATTAATGTTAATTGTATAAATATATGGTGGAAAGTGACTCATATAAGGTGCAAAATTACTCTAATATGGTGAAAAGTGACTTGCATGGTTAATTAGAACCAAAATGTGGACCAAAATTGACTTGTTTAAATGTGGCACTAAGAGGTGGTAAAAGGATTTCTAATTGGCTGTATATGATGTTAACATGTTAATTGTACCAATATATGATGGCAAGTGACTCTTATAAGGTGCAAAGTGACTCTAATACAGTGATAAGTCACTTACATGATTGATTAGAGCCAAAATGTGGCCAAAATGTGGCCAAAAATTGCCTTGTAGGAAAGGGGTATCAAAAGGTGGTTAAAGGATGCTTAATTGCATGTACATGATGCTAACATGTTGAATGTATCAATATATGGGGAAAGTGACTCTTATAGGGTGCAAAGTGATTCTAATATGGTGAAAAGTGACTTACATGGTTGATTAGAGCCAAAATCTGGTAAAAAATTAACTTATATGAAAGTGGCGTTAATAGGCGGTAAAAGGATGTGAAATTGGATGTATATGATGTTAACATGTTAATTGTATAAATATATGGTGGAAAGTGACTCATATAGGGTGCAAAGTGACTCTAATATGGTGAAAAGTGACTTACATGGTTAATTAGAACCAAAATGTGGCCAAAATTGACTTGTATGAATGTGGCACCAAGAGGTGGTAAAAGGATTTCTAATTCAATGTATATGATGTTAACATGTTAATTGTACCAATGTATGATGGCAAGTGACTCTTATAAGTTGCAAATTGACTGTAATATGGTGAGAAGTCAGTTACATGATTGATTAAAGCCAAAATGTGGCCCAAAATTGACTTGTAGGAAAGGGGTACCAAGAGCTGGTTAAGGGATGTCTAATTGCATGTAGATGATGTTAACATGTTAATTGTATTAATATATGGCGGGAAGTGACTCTTATAGGGTGCAAAGTGACTCTAATATGGTGAAAAGTGACTTACATGGTTGATGAGAGCCAAAATGTGGTACAAAATTAACTTGTATGAAAGCGGCATTAATAGGTGGTAAAAGGATGTGAAATTGGATGTATATGATGTTAACATGTTAATTTTTATATATATGGTGGAAAGTGACTCTTATAAGGTGGAAAGTGACTCTAATATGGTGAAAAGTGACTTACATGGTTGATTAGAACCAAAATGTGGACAAAATTGACCTGTCTGAAAGTGGAATTAAGAGGTGGTAAAAGGATGTCAATTCGGATGTATATGATGTTAACAAGTTAATTGTATAAATATATGGTGGAAAGTGACTCATATAGGGTGCAAAATGACTCTAATATGGTGAAAAGTGACTTACATGGTTAATTAGAACCAAAAAGTGGACTAAAATTCACTTGTATGAATGTGGCACTAAGAGGTGGTAAAAGGATTTCTAATTGGATGTATATGATGTTAACATGTTAATTGTACCAATATATGATGGCAAGTGACTCTTATAAGATGCAGAGTAACCCTAATACGGTGAGAAGTCACTTACATAATTCATTAGAGCCAAAATGTGGCCCAAAATTGACTTGTAGGAAATGGGTACCAAGAGGTGGTTAAAGGATGTCTAATTGCATGTACATGATGTTAACATCTTAATTGTATCAATATATGGTAGCAAGTGACTCTTATAGGGTGCAAAGTCACTCTAATATGGTCAAAAGTGACATACATGGTTGGTTAGAGCCAAAATATGGTACAAAATTAACTTGTATGAAAGTGGCATTAATAGGTGGTAAAAGGATGTGAAATTGGATGTATATGATGTTAATATGTTAATTGTTATATATATGGTGGAAAGTGACTCTTATAAGGTGCAAAGTAACTATAATATGGTGAAAAGTGACTTACATGGTTGATTAGAACCAAAATGTGGAACAAAATTGACCTGTATGAAAGTGGAATTAATAGGTGATAAAAAGGATGCAAATTCGGATGTATATGATGTTAACATGTTAATTGTATAAATATATGGTGGAAAGTGACTCATATAGGGTGCAAAATGACTCTAATATGGTGAAAAGTGACTTACATGGTTAATTAGAACCAGAATGTGGACCGAAATTGACTTGTATGAATGTGGCACTAAGAGGTGGTAAAAGGATTTCTAATTGGATGTATATGATGTTAACATGTTAATTGTACCAATATATGATGGGAAGTGACTCTTATAAGTTGCAAAGTGACTCTAATATGGTGAGAAGTCATTTACATGATTGATTAAAGCCAAAATGTGGCCCAAAATTGACTTGTAGGAAAAGGGTACCAAGAGGTGGTTAAGGGATGTCTAATTGCATGTGGATGATGTTAACATGTTAATTGTATTAATATATGGCGGGAAGTGACTCTTATAGGGTGTAAAGTGACTCTAATATGGTGAAAAGTGACTTACATGGTTGATTAGAGCCAAAATGTGGTACAAAATTAACTTGTATGAAAGTGGCATTAATAGATGGTAAAAGGATGTGAAATTGGATGTATATGATGTTAACATGTTAATTGTTATATATATGGTGGAAAGTGACTCTTATAAGGTGCAAAGTGACTCTAATATGGTGAAAAGTGACTTACATGGTTGATTGAAAGCAAAATGTGGAACAAAATTGACCTGTCTGAAAGTGGAATTAAGAGGTGGTAAAAGGATGTCAATTCGTATGTATATGATGTTAACAAGTTAATTGTATAAATATATGGTGGAAAGTGACTCATATAGGGTGCAAAATGACTCTAATATGGTGAAAAGTGACTTACATGATTAATTAGAACCAAAATTGCTACCAAAATTGAATTGTATGAATGTGGCACTAAGAGATGGTAAAAGGATTTCTAATTGGATGTATATAATGTTAACATATTAATTGTACGAATATATGATGGCAAGTGACTCTTATAAGTTGCAAAGTGACTCTAATATGGTGATAAGTCACTTACATGATTGATTAGAGCCAAAATATGGCCCAAAATTGACTTGTAGGAAAGGGGTACCAAAAGGTAGTTAAAGGATGTTTAATTGCATGTACATGATGTTAACATGTTAATTGTATCAATATATGGTGAAAGTGACTCTTATAGGCTGCAAAGTGACTCTAATATGGTGAAAAGTGACTTACATGGTTGATTAGAGCCAAAATGAAGTACAAAATTAACTTGTATGAAAGTGGCATTAATAGGCGGAAAAAGGATGTGAAATTTTATGTATATGATGTTAACATGTTAATTGTTGTATATATGGTGGAAAGTGACTCTTATAGGGTGCAAAGTGACTCTAATATGGTGAAAAGTGACTTACAATGTTGATTAGAACCAAAATATGGAACAAAATTGACCTGTATGAAAGTGGAACTAATAGGTGGTAAAAAGATATCAACTTGGATGTATATGATGTTAACATGTTAATTATACATATAGATTGTGGAAAGTGACTCATATAGGGTGCAAAATGACTCTAACATGGTGAAAAGTGAGTTGCATGGTTAATTAGAACCAAAATGTGGACCAAAATTGACTTGTATGAATGTGTCACTCAGAGGTGGTAAAAGGATTTCTAATTGGATGTATATGATTTTAACATGTTAATTGTACCAATATATGATGGCAAGTGACTCTTATAAGGTGCAAAGTGACTCTAATATGGTGATAAGTCACTTACATGATTGATTAGAGCCAAAATGTGGCCCAAAATTGACTTGTAGGAAAGGAGTACCAAAAGGTGGTTGAAGGATGTTTAATTGCATGTACATGATGTTAACATGTTAATTGTATCAATATATGGGGAAAGTGACTGTTATAGGGTGCAAAGTGTGTCTAATAAGGTGAAAAGTGACTTACATGGTTGATTAGAGCCAAAATGTAGTACAAAATTAACTTGTATGAAAGTAGCATTAATAGGCGGTAAAAGGATGTGAAATTGGATGTATATGATTTAACATGTTAATTGTTGTATATATGGTGGAAAGTGACTCTTATAGGGGTGCAAAGTGACTCTAATATGGTGAAAAGTGACTTACATGGTTGATTAGAACCAAAATGTGGAACAAAATTGACCTGTATGAAAGTGGAATTAAGAGGTGGTAAAAGGATGTCAATTCGGATGTATATGATGTTAACATTTTAATTATATAAATATATGGTAGAAAGTGACTCTTATAGGGTGCAAAGTGACTCTAATATGGTGAAAAGTGACTTACATGGTTAATTAGAACCAAAATGTGGACCAAAATTGACTTGTATGAATGTGGCACTAAGAGGTGGTAAAAGGATTTCTAATTGGATGTATATGATGTTAACATGTTAATTGTACCAATATATGATGGCAAGTGACACTTATAAGGTGGAAATTGACTATAATAAGGTGAGAAGTCACTTACATGATTGATTAGTGCCAAAATGTGGCCCAAAATTACCTTGTAGAAAAGGGTTACTAAGAGGTGGTTAAAGGATGTCTAATTGCATGTACATGATGTTAACATCTTAGTTGTATCAATATATGGTGGCAAGTGACTCTTATAGGGTGCAAAGTGACTCTAATATGGTGAAAAGTGACATACATGGTTGATTAGAGCCAAAAGGTGGTAAAAAATTAACTTGTATGAAAGTGGCATTAATAGGCGGTAAAAGGATGTAAAATTGGACGTATATGATATTAACATGTTAATTGTTGTACATACGGTGGAACGTGACTCATATAAGGTGCAAAGTGACTCTAATATGTTGAAAAGTGACTTACATGGTTGATTAGAACCAAAATGTGGAACAAAATTGACCTGTATGAAAGTGTATTTAGGGGAGGTAAAAGGATGTCAATTCGGATGTATATGATGTTAACATGTTAATTATATAAATATATGGTGGAAAGTGACTCATATAAGGTGCAAAATTACTCTAATATGGTGAAAAGTGACTTCCATGGTTAATTAGAACCAAAATGTGGACCAAAATTGACTTGTTTGAATATGGCACTAAGAGGCGGTAAAAGGATTTCTAATTGGATGTATATGATCTTAACATGTTAATTGTACCAATATATGATGGCAAGTGACTCTTATAAGGTGCAAAGTGACTCTAATATGGTGATAAGTCACTTACATGATTGATTAGAGCCAAAATGTGGCCCAAAATTGACTTGTGGGAAAGGGGTACCAAAAGATGGTTTATGGATGTTTAATTGCATGTACATGATGTTAACATGTTAATTGTATCAATATATGGGGAAAGTGACTCTTATAGGGTGCAAAGTGACTCTAATATGGTGAAAAGTGACTTACATGGTTGATTACAACCAAAATGTGGTACAAAATTAACTTGTATGAAAGTGGCATTAATAGGCGGTAAAAGGATGTGAAATTGGATGTATATGATGTTAACATGTTAATTGTTGTATATATGGTGGAAAGTGACTCTTACAAGGTGCAAAGTAACTATAATATGGTGAAAAGTGACTTACATGGTTGCTTAGAGCCAAAATGTGGTACAAAATTAACTTGTATGAAAGTGGCATTAATAGGCGGTAAAAGGATGTGAAATTGGATGTATATGATGTTAACATGTTAATTGTTGTATATATGGTGGAAAGTGACTCTTATAAGGTGCAAATGACTCTAATATGAGGAAAAGTGACTTACATGGTTGATTAGAACCAAAATGTGGAACAAAATTGACCTGTATGAGAGTGGAATTAGGAGGTGGTAAAAGGATGTCAATTCGGATGTATATGATGTTAACATATTAATTATATAAATATATGGTGGAAAGTGACTCTTATAGGGTGCAAAGTGACTCTAATATGGTGAAAAAGTGACTTACATGGTTAATTATAACCAAAATTTAATCAAAATTGACTTGTATGAATGTGGCACTAAGAGGGGGTAAAAGGATTTCTAATTGGATGTATATGATGTTAACATGTTAATTGTACCAATATATGATGGCAAGTGACACTTATAAGGTGCATATTGACTATAATATGGTGAGACGTCACTTACATGATTGATTAGTGCCTAAATGTGGCTCAAAATTGACTTGTAGGAAAGAAATATTAAGAGGTGGTTAAAGATGTCTAATTGCATGTACATGATGTTAACATCTTAATTGTATTAATATATGGTGGCAAGTGACTATTATAGGGTGCAAAGTGACTCTAATATGGTGAAAAGTGAAATACATGGTTGATTAGAGCCAAAATGTGGTAAAAAAATTAACTTATATGAAACTGGCATTAATAGGCGGTAAAGGATGTGAAATTGGACGTATATGATATTAACATGTTAATTGTTGTATATATGGTGGAAAGTGACTCTTATAGGGTGCAAAGTGACTCTAATATGGTGAAAAGTGACTTACAATGTTGATTAGAACCAAAATGTGGAACAAAATTGACCTGTATGAAAGTGGAACTAATAGGTGGTAAAAAGATATCAACTTGGATGTATATGATGTTAACATGTTAATTATACATATAGATTGTGAAAAGTGACTCATATAGGGTGCAAAATGACTCTAACATGGTGAAAAGTGAGTTGCATGGTTAATTAGAACCAAAATGTGGACCAAAATTGACTTGTATGAATGTGTCACTCAGAGGTGGTAAAAGGATTTCTAATTGGATGTATATGATGTTAACATGTTAATTGTACCAATATATGATGGCAAGTGACTCTTATAAGGTGCAAAATGACCCTAATATGGTGATAAGTCACTTACATGATTGATTAGAGCCAAAATGTGGCCCAAAATTGACTTGTAGGAAAGGAGTACCAAAAGGTGGTTGAAGGATGTTTAATTGCATGTACATGATGTTAACATGTTAATTGTATCAATATATGGGGAAAGTGACTGTTATAGGGTGCAAAGTGTGTGTAATATGGTGAAAAGTGACTTACATGGTTGATTAGAGCCTAAATATAGTATAAAATTAACTTGTATCAAAGTGGCATTAATAGGCGGTAAAAGGATGTGAAATTGGATGTATATGATTTAATGTGTTAATTGTTCTATATATGGTAGAAAGTGACTCTTATAGGGGTGCAAAGTGACTCTAATATGGTGAAAAGTGACTTACATGGTTGATTAGAACCAAAATATGGAACAAAATTGACCTGTATGAAAGTGGAATTAAGAGGTGGTAAAAGGATGTCAATTCGGATGTATATGATGTTAACATGTTAATTATATAAATATATGGTGGAAAGTGACTCTAATATGGTGAAAAGTGACTTACATGGTTAATTAGAACCAAAATGTGGACCAAAATTGACTTGTATGAATGTGGCACTAAGAGGTGGGAAAAGAATTTCTAATTGGATGTATATGATGTTAACATGTTAATTGTACCAATATATGATGGCAAGTGACACTTATAAGGTGGAAATTGACTATAATATGGTGAGAAGTCACTTACATGATTGATTAGTGCCAAAATGTGGCCCAAAATTACCTTGTAGGAAAGGGGTACTAAGAGGTGGTTAAAGGATGTCTAATTGCATGTACATGATGTTAACATCTTAGTTGTATCAATATATGGTGGCAAGTGACTCTTATAGGGCGCAAAGTGACTCTAATATGGTGAAAAGTGACATACATGGTTGATTAGAGCCTAAATATGGTAAAAAATTAACTTGTATGAAAGTGGCATTAATAGGCGGTAAAAGGATGTGAAATTGGACGTATATGATGTTAACATGTTAATTGTTGTATATACGGTGGAAAGTGACTCCTATAAGGTGCAAAGTGACTTTAATATGTTGAAAAGTGACTTACATGGTTGATTAGAACCAAAATGTGGAACAAAATTGACCTGTATGAAAGTGTATTTAGGGGAGGTAAAAGGATGTCAATTCGGATGTATGTGATGTTAACATGTTAATTGTATAAATATATGGTGGAAAGTGACTCATATAAGGTGCAAAATTACTCTAATATGGTGAAAAGTGACTTGCATGGTTAACTAGAACCAAAATGTGGACCAAAATCGACTTGTTTGAATATGGCACTAAGAGGCGTTAAAGGATTTCTAATTGGATGTATATGATGTTAACATGTTAATTGTACCAATATATGATGGCAAGTGACTCTTATAAGGTACAAAGTGACTCTAATATGGTGATAAGTCACTTACATAATTGATTAGAGCCAAAATGTGGCACAAAATTGACTTGTGGGAAAGGGGTACCAAAAGATGGTTTAAGGATGTTTAATTGCATGTACATGATGTTACCATGTTAATTGTATCAATATATGAGGAAATTGACTCGTATAGGGTACAAAGTGACTCTAATATGGTGAAAAGTGACTTACATGGTTGATTAGAGCCAAAATGTGGTACAAAATTAACTTGTATGAAAGTGGCATTAATAGGCGGTAAAAGGATGTGAAATTGGATGTATATGATGTTAACATGTTAATTGTTGTATATATGGTGGAAAGTGACTCTTACAAGGTGCAAAGTGACTCTAATATGGTGAAAAGTGACTTACATGGTTGATTAGAGCCAAAATGTGGTACAAAATTAACTTGTATGAAAGTGGCATTAATAGGCGGTAAAAGGATGTGAAATTGGATGTATATGATGTTAACATGTTAATTGTTGTATATATGGTGGAAAGTGACTCTTATAAGGGTCAAACGACTCTAATATGGTGAAAAATGACTTACATGGTTGATTAGAACCAAAATGTGGAACAAAATTGACCTGTATGAAAGTGGAATTAAGAGGTGGTAAAAGGATGTCAATTCGGATGTATATGATGTTAACATGTTAATTATATAAATATATGGTGGAAAGTGACTCTTATAGGGTGCAAAGTGACTCTAATATGGTGAAAACGTGACTTACATGGTTAATTATAACCAAAATTTCAACAAAATTGACTTGTA
Organism: Apium graveolens; assembly: GCF_009905375.1. NCBI lineage: Eukaryota > Viridiplantae > Streptophyta > Magnoliopsida > Apiales > Apiaceae > Apium > Apium graveolens. The sequence goes on from NW_027418190.1 coordinate 15,760, forward strand.
TGAATGTGGCACTAAGAGGTGGTAAAAGGATTTCTAATTGGATGTATATGATGTTAACATGTTAATTGTACCGATATATGATGGCAAGTGACACTTATAATGTGCATATTGACTATAATATGGTGAGAAGTCACTTACATGATTGATTAGTGCCAAAATGTGGCTCAAAATTGACTTGTAGGAAAGAAATATTAAGAGGTGGTTAAAGGAAGTCTAATTGCATGTACATGATGTTAACATCTTAATTTTATTAATATATGGTGGCAAGTGACTATTATAGGGTGCAAAGTGACTCTAATATGGTGAAAAGTGAAATACATGGTTGATTAGAGCCAAAATGTGGTAAAAAAATTAACTTGTATGAAAGTGGCATTAATAGGCGGTAAAGGATGTGAAATTGGACGTATATGATGTTAACATGTTAATTGTTGTATATATGGTGGAAAGTGACTCTTATAGGGTGCAAAGTGACTCTAATATGGTGAAAAGTGACTTACAATGTTGATTAGAACCAAAATGTGGAACAAAATTGACCTGTATGAAAGTGGAACTAATAGGTGGTAAAAAGATATCAACTTGGATGTATATAATGTTAACATGTTAATTATACATATAGATTGTGGAAAGTGACTCATATAGGGTGCAAAATGACTCTAACATGGTGAAAAGTGAGTTGCATGGTTAATTAGAACCAAAATGTGGACCAAAATTGACTTGTATGAATGTGTCACTCAAAGGTGGTAAAAGGATTTCTAATTGGATGTATATGATGTTAACATGTTAATTGTACCAATATATGATGGCAAGTGACTCTTATAAGGTGCAAAGTGACTCTAATATGGTGAAAAGTGACTTACATGGTTGATTAGAACCAAAATGTGGAACAAAATTGACCTGTATGAAAGTGCAATTAAGAGGTGGTAAAAGGATGTCAATTCGGATGTATATGATGTTAACATGTTAATTATATAAATATATGGTGGAAAGTGACTCTTATAGGGTGCAAAGTGACTCTAATATGGTGAAAAGTGACTTACATGGTTAATTAGAACCAAAATATGGACCAAAATTGACTTGCATGAATGTGGCACTAAGAGTTGGTAAAAGGATTTCTAATTGGATGTATATGATGTTAACATGTTAATTGTACCAATATATGATGGCAAGTGACAATTATAAGGTGCAAATTGACTATAATATGGTGAGAAGTCAATTACATGATTGACTAGTGCAAAAATGTGGCCCAAAATTGACTTGTAGGAAGGGGTACTAAGAGGTGGTTAAAGGATGTCTAATTGCATGTACATGATGTTAACATCTTAGTTGTATCAATATATGGTGGTAAGTGACTCTTATAGGGCACAAAGTGACTCTAATATGGTGAAAAGTGACATACATGGTTGATTAGAGCCAAAATGTGGTAAAAAATTAACTTGTATGAAAGTGGCATTAATAGGGGGTAAAAGGATGTGAAATTGGACGTATATAATGTTAACATGTTAATTGTTGTATATACGGTGGAAAGTGACTCCTATAAGGTGCAAAGTGACTCTAATATGTTGAAAAGTGGCTTACATGGTTGATTAGAACCAAAATGTGGAACAAAATTGACCTGTATAAAAGTGTATTTAGGGGAGGTAAAAGGATGTCAATTCGGATGTATATGATGTTAACATGTTAATTGTATAAATATATGGTGGAAAGTGACTCATATAAGGTGCAAAATTACTCTAATATGGTGAAAAGTGACTTGCATGGTTAATTAGAACCAAAATGTGGACCAAAATCGACTTGTTTGAATATGGCACTAAGAGGCGTTAAAGGATTTCTAATTGGATGTATATGATGTTAACATGTTAATTGTACCAATATATGATGGCAAGTGACTCTTATAAGGTACAAAGTGACTCTAATATGGTGATAAGTCACTTACATAATTGATTAGAGCCAAAATGTGGCCCAAAATTGACTTGTGGGAAAGGGGTACCAAAAGATGATTTAAGGATGTTTAATTGCATGTACATGATGTAACCATGTTACTTGTATCAATATATGGGGAAAGTGACTCGTATAGGGTGCAAAGTGACTCTAATATGGTGAAAAGTGACTTACATGGTTGATTAGAGCCAAAATGTGGTACAAAATTAACTTGTATGAAAGTGGCATTAATAGGCGGTAAAAGGATGTGAAATTGGATGTATATGATGTTAACATGTTAATTGTTGTATATATGGTGGAAAGTGACTCTTACAAGGTGCCAAGTGACTCTAATATGGTGAAAAGTGACTTACATGGTTGATTAGAGCCAATATGTGGTACAAAATTAACTTGTATGAAAGTGGGATTAATAGGCGGTAAAAGGATGTGAAATTGGATGTATATGGTGTTAACATGTTAATTGTTGTATATATGGTGGAAAGTGACTCTTATAAGGTGCAAATGACTCTAATATGGTGAAAAGTGACTTACATGGTTGATTAGAACCAAAATGTGGAACAAAATTGACCTGTATGAAAGTGGAATTAAGAGGTGGTAAAAGGATGTCAATTCGGATGTATATGATGTTAACATGTTAATTATATAAATATATGGTGGAAAGTGACTCTTATAGGGTGCAAAGTGGCTCTAATATGGTGAAAACGTGACTTACATGGTTAATTATAACCAAAATTTCAACAAAATTGACCTGTATGAATGTGGCACTAAGAGGTGGTAAAAGGATTTCTAATTGGATGTATATGATGTTAACATGTTAATTGTACCAATATATGATGGCAAGTGACACTTATAAGGTGCATATTGACTATAATATGGTGAGAAGTCACTTACATGATTTATTAGTGCCAAAATGTGGCCCGAAATTGACTTGTAGGAAAGGAATACTAAGAGGTGGTTAAAGGATGTCAAATTGCATGTACATTATGTTAACATCATAATTGTATTAATATATGGTGGCAAGTGAATCTTATAGGGTGCAAAGTGACTCTAATATGGTGAAAAGTGAAATACATGGTTGATTAGAGCCAAAATGTGGTAAAAAAATTAACTTGTATGAAAGTGGCATTAATAGGCGGTAAAGGATGTGAAATTGGACGTATATGATGTTAACATGTTAATTGTTGTATATACGGTGGAAAGTGACTCTTATAAGATGCAAAGTGACTCTAATATGGTGAAAAGTGACTTACATGGTTGATTAGAACCAAAATGTGAAACAAAATTGACCTATATGAAAGTGGAATTAAGAGGAGGTAAAAGGATGTCAATTCGGATGTATATGATGTTAACATGTTAATTGTATAAATACATGGTGGAAAGTGACTCATATAAGGTGCAAAATTACTCTAATATGGTGAAAAGTGACTTGCATGGTTAATTAGAACCAAAATATGGACCGAAATTGACTTGTTTGAATGTGGCACTAAGAGGTGGTAAAAGGATTTCTAATTGTATGTATATGATGTTAACATGTTAATTGTACCAATATATGATGGCAAGTGACTCTTATAAGGTGCAAAGTGACTCTAATATGGTGATAAGTCACTTACATGATTGATTAGAGCCAAAATGTGGCCCAAAATTGACTTGTGGGAAAGGGGTACCAAAAGGTGGTTAAAGGATGTTTAATTGCATGTACATGATGTTAACATGTTAATTGTATCAATATATGGGGAAAGTGACTCTTATAGGGTGCAAAGTGACTCTAATATGGTGAAAAGTGACTTACATGGTTGATTAGAGCCAAAATGTGGTACAAAATTAACTTGTATGAAATTGGCATTAATAGGCGGTAAAAGGATGTGAAATTGGATGTATATGATGTTAACATGTTAATTGTTGTATATATGGTAGAAAATGACTCTTATAAGGTGCAAAGTGACTCTAATATGGTGAAAAGTGACTTACATGGTTGACTGGAACCAAAATGTGGAATAAAATTGACCTGTATGAAAGTGGAATTAAGAGGTGATAAAAGGATGTCAATTCGGATGTGTATGATGTTAACATGTTAATTGTATTAATATATGGTGGAAAGTGACTCATATAGGGTGCAAAATGACTCTAATATGGTGAAAAGTGACTTACATGGTTAATTAGAACCAAAATGTGGACCAAAATTGACTTGTATGAATGTGGCACTAAGAGGTGGTAAAAGGATTTCTAATTGGATGTATATGATGTTAACATGTTAATTGTACCAATATATGATGGCAAGTGACTCTTATAAGGTGCAAAGTGACTCTAATATGGTGATAAGTGACTAACATGATTGATTAGAGCCAAAATGTGGCCCAAAATTGACTTGTAGGAAAGGGGTACCAAAAGGTGGTTAAAGGATGTTTAATTGCATGTACATGATGTTAACATGTTAATTGTATCAATATATGGGGAAAGTGACTCTTATAGGGTGCAAAGTGATTCTAATATGGTGAAAAGTGACTTACATGGTTGATTAGAGCCAAAATGTGGAATAAAATTAACTTGTATGAAACTGGCTTTAATAGGTGGTAAAAGGATGTCAAATTTGATGTATATGATGTTAACATGTTAATTGTTGTATATATGGTGGAAAGTCCAGAAAAAAGCCCAGAAAAGGAACATTCTAGAATATTCCAAGGAATTCTATAGAATTCTAAATAGGGTATTTTGGTATATTAAGCCCAGATCAATAAGAGGCCCAATAAGAGTTAGAAGGCCCAAAATCAAATTATGATTTTGGAAAAGCCCAATAAGAATTAAGAAGGCCCAAATCCAATTAGGATTTGGAAAAATACAATGCCCTAAATTGAAGCCCTAAAATATGTAAGCCCCAATAAAGAAGGCTAGGCCCAAGCTGAGGCCCAGTAAATCAGAACTACATTTTTTGACTTGATCCTTAGCAATCAGCAAGGTACGTAGGCATTTTGTTAAGGCAGATTGAGTCACGAAACACAAGAGCAGTCAAATCGAGCCTTGAAGCTCACGCTCCTTAGTACTAAATACAGCAATTATATATATATTAGTTTTTAATCCATAACATTTGGCGCCATCTGTGGGAACGTACAACAACAACCATGGCGAGAACACGGAGAACAATTAGAGCTCTGGAGGAAGGAACACCATCGGGGATAACCCAGGTGATTTCGTCAACCGTGGAGATTTCTCCCCACTCAACTTATGCATCTACTCAAGGGGAAGCCCAGATAGGGGCAACTCAACCTCAACCACAAGGGACGACTCCCCCGACTATTCAAGGTACGAATCCTCAAGTTCAACAAGTACATGTACCTGTGAATTCTCAACCCGTCGGGTATGAATATTCAACCGTTGTTACTACTAACCCCCTTATGGGATGCCCCTTTACCCCGAGGTTGGAGGAAGCAGACATGTTGGGCGAAGTGAAGCACGAGGGCAATCGCCCCCTACATACGAGGTTTGGCTCCTATCCCCGAGGATCGGGAATTTTCTGGTCCATACACTGAGAGAGACTCCGAATCTTCGGACGATGAAGTAGCCCCAAGAAGGAGGCGTGCTGGCAAAGAGCCGATGGCAGATGGAGGCCAACGTTCTCAAAGCACCCAAGGGGCGAATCCCCAAGAAGTGCAGGAAAGAATCAGGGTTCATGAGGCTGAGATTCAAAGGCTGAGGTGCGACTTGGAGGCACACCAGACCACCAGACCCCAGATACCTCCTAGGGGGAGAAATCCTCCTCCTATCATAGACCTGGATGGTCCGGTATGGAAAAGGGCTGTTGTCCCAAGAACTGATCCAAGCAATCTTCTTCCCCTTGGAGATCCTGATGATCCTAGTCCGCCCTTTACTGAAGAGATAATGAATGCCCATATCTCAAGGAAGTTCAAGATGCCAACTATCAAAGCCTATGATGGCACGGGAGATCCCGCTAATCATGTTAGGACATTCTCTAATGCACTGCTGCTACAACCCGTGAATGACGCTATTAAGTGTCGGGCCTTCCCTCAAACTCTGTCGGGCATGGCTCAAAGGTGGTATAGTCGCTTGCCCTCAAACTCTATTGGGTCGTTCAGAGAGTTAAGTCAGGCTTTTATTAAGCAATTCATCAGTGGGAGAGTTCATGAGAAAAGTTCAGCATCTCTTATGAGCATTGTGCAGGGAACAAAGGAATCCTTGAGAGATTATCTGAATCGTTTCACAAAGGAGGCGTTAAAAGTCCCAGACCTTGATGATAAGGTAGCCATGATAGCACTGTAACAAGGAACTAGGGATGAGTTTTTTAAGATGTCCTTGGCCAAACGTCCCCCTGAAAGCATGTTGCAGCTCCAGGAGAGGGCAGGGAAGTATATCAAAGTTGAAGAAAGCATGAGGAAGACCGTAGTAAGTAATGAGCCCACCGGAGGCAAGAAGCGAAAAACTGATCTGGAGTATATCGCTAAGGACAAGTATCCTAGAACCGAGCAAAACCCTGATTCAACCCCCAAGAAGGGAGGACCTGGGCAAAAGTTCACCGAATATGCTAAGCTGAATGCTCCTTGAAGCCAGATCTTGATGGAAATTGAGAAAGATCGAGATATTCGTTGGCCTAAGCCCCTGAAGGCTGATCCTGCCAAGCTAGACAAAAGCAAGTATTGCAGATTTCACAAAGATGTTGGTCACGACACCGATGAGTGTAGGCAGCTGAAAGGTAAAATTGAGTTCCTTATTCGAAAAGGAAGATTGAACAAATAAACTGGAGAAGGAGGGGACAGGAATAATAATGGAAGGAAGAACTTTGAAGGTCATAGGAGGGACCAAGACGATCGAGGGCGAAACCCCCAGCCTAGAGGACCAGTTATAAACATAATTTATGGAGGAGCGCGACCTCGAGGGCCTGTGATAAACACGATCTTTGGAGGTCCAACTGCTGCTGGATTGTCCAAAAATTCCAGAAAGGCATATACTAGAGAGGTTATGCATATTGTTGGAGAAGCCCCAAAGAGGGCCAAGACAGAAGTAGCATTGGCTTTTGATGATTCTGACCTAGAGGGTGTGAAGTTTCCTCGTGACGACCCGCTGGTCATAACACCGGTAATAGGAAATAGCCTGGTCAAGAGGGTCCTTGTGGATAACGGTGCTTCAGTGGATATCTTGCTCCATGACGCCTTTCTAAGGATGGGGTATAACGACTCCCAGTTGACCCCAACTGACATGCCAATATATGGATTTGCGGGAGTGGAATGTCCTGTGGAAGGGATAATCAAGTTTCCAACCACCATAGGTCAGGAACCAAGGCAAGCAACACAGATGTTGGACTTTGTGGTGGTAAAGGCTAGTTCAACTTATAATGCTATCTTGGGGAGAACAGGGATACATGCCTTCAAAGCAGTCCCTTCTTCGTACCATTCAGTCATGAAGTTTCCCACCCAAAACGGGATTGGAGAAGAGAGAGGAGATTAAAAAATGGCTAGAAGCTGTTATGTTGCCTCTTTGAGGGCAGATGGAGTCGGGGGGCAGGTTCTTCCTATTGAAGATATGGATATTCGAGAAAATGATGAGAAGAGAGGAAAGCCAGCAGAAGACTTGGTTTCCATTCCTTTAGACCCCGAGAATCCTGAGAGGATGACTTTCATTGGAGCCACATTAGAGGAGCCCCTTAGAGGGAAGTTGGTGAAATTTTTACAAGAAAATAGTGATGTGTTTGCATGGCCAACAGCTGATATGCCAGGCATAGACCCGGAGCTGATTACTCACAAGTTAAACGTGGATCCGAGCCGGAAGACAGTGAAACAAAAGAAAAGAAACTTTACCCCGGAAAGACAAGAGGCTATAAAACAGGAAGTAAAAAAGCTCTTAGAGGCTGGTTTCATTGAGGAGATTCAATTTCCGGAGTGGTCAGCAAACCCTGTAATGGTGAAGAAGGCTAATGAAAAGTGGAGGATGTGTATAGACTTTACTGATCTGAATGATGCATGCCCTAAAGACTGTTTTTCGTTGCCAAAGATTGATATTTTGATTGATGCCACTGCTGGGCATGAAATGCTGAGTTTCATGGATGGATTTAGCAGATACAATCAGATTAAGATGCACAAGGATGACATTCCAAAGGTATCATTCATCACTGATTTTGGTGTTTATTGTTATCTTGTTATGGCATTTGGTCTTAAGAATGCAGTTGCCACCTATCAAAGGTTGGTAAATAAAATTTTTAAGGATCTTATTGGTAAGACTATGGAAGTCTATGTTGATGACATGTTAGTCAAGAGTCTAGTAAAGACTAATCATATAACCCATTTGAGGGAAGCTTTTGAGGTCCTGAGGTACCATAAGATGATGTTAAATCCTACAAAATGTGCTTTCGGAGTAGGATCTGGAAAATTTTTGGGATTGATGGTCTCCAAGAGAGGGATAGAGGCTTTCCGACAAAATAAAGGCAATTCTGGACATGGAACCACCAAAAACCGTCAAGGATGTTCAGAAGCTCACAGGAATGGTTGCGGCGCTAGGACGATTCATCTCCAAGTCAGGAGACAAGTGCTTGTCATTCTTCAAGACACTAAAGAACATCAAGGACTTTGTATGGAATGAGGAAAACCAGAAGGCATTCGAAGAGTTAAAGAAGTATATGGCCCAGGCCCCATTGTTGGCCAAGCCAGCTTTGAATGAAGTTTTATTCTTGTACTTAGCTGTTTCAGAAAGTGCTTTGAGCGCTGTGTTGGTTAAGGAGGAATTGAAAATCCAGAAACCCGTATACTATGTAAGCAAAATTGTACATGGCGCTGAGTTGAATTATTCAACTATTGAGAAATTTGCTCTAGCCTTGGTAATGGCTTCAAGAAAGCTGCGTCCCTACTTTCAGGCTCATCAAATTGAGGTGCTAACAAATCAGCCACTGAGAAATATCATTCACAGTCCCAAGACAAGTGGGAGATTGATTAAGTGGGCAATAGAGCTGGGAGAGTTCGATCTCAAGTATAAGCCACGAACGGCAATAAAAGCCCAGGCGCTAGCTGACTTCATGGTGGAGTGTACCATACCCAACCAAGAAGTCGGGGGGCAGGAAGATACCATATCTCAAGACAAGGTAGTCGATAATGGGGACAAAGAGAAGGATGATAAGGAGAAAGAATATTGGGTTCTCTATTTTGATGGAGCATCAAAAACAAACTCCAGTGGAGCAGGATTGGTTTTACAAAGCCCTGATAGGTTCTTAATTGAATATGCTATGAAGCTAGACTTCCCAACCACAAATAATGAGGCAGAATATGAAGCCCTGATAGCTGGCCTTGGCCTAGCTGGAACACTTCGAGTCAAAAACTTAAAGGTCCGTGGAGACTCGAAGCTGATCATATCCAGGGTAAAGGGAGAATTTGAGGCAATGGATGATACGATGGCTAAGTATGTCTGCCTAGTAAGGGCTGTGATGACCCAATTTAATGAATGCCATGTTGAGCACATTCCAATTGAGGAAAATGCTAAGGCAGATGCATTATCAAAATTTGCTTCATCCGAGATAGAAGAAAGTTCAGGAAGTGTGTACTTCCGTGTTTTGAAGACACGAAGCATAGATGTTAAGCTTGTGGCTCCTATAGGCCTTGGGACGTCATAGATTGATCCGATTAAGGCTCACATTCAAACCGGTTGGTTGCCAAGCGATGCAACTGAAGCACGAAAGTTAACTGTTCGGGCACTAAGGTACTCTTTGATAGATGGGATTCTGTACAAAAGATCTTTCGTGGTTCCTTACTTAAGGTGTCTTAGGCCCGATGAGGCACGCTTGGCTCTTGAAGAAGTGCATGAAGGTATTTGTGGGCAACACTTGGGGGCCAGGGCCTTGGCTCATAAGATAACCCGTTTAGGCTTCTATTGGCCAGAAATGATGGCTGATGCCAAAGAATATGTGAAGAAGTGTTATCACTGTCAGAAGCATGCACTTGTTGTTAGACAACCCCCCGAGATGCTGACCTCTATCAACTCGCCCATTCCCTTTGCTATGTGGGGAATGGATATTTTGGGGCCTTTCCCCATGGCCACGACACAAAGGAAGTTTCTGATTGTAGCCATTGATTATTTCACCAAGTGGATTGAAGCCTAACCCTTGGCCAAGATCACAACTAAGTAGGTTACATAATTCCTGTGGGAAAATATTATGTGCCGGTATGGAATTCCCCGTATCCTAGTCACCGATAATAGAACACAATTCAACAACGAGGAATTCAAGAAGTACTGTGAAGAAAATGAGATTGAGTTACGGTTCACCTCTGTGGCTCACCCGCAAGCCAATGGGCAAGCGGAAGTGGCGAATCAAATAATCCTGGATGGACTAAAGAAGAGGATCGAGAAGTCGAGGAATAACTGGGTGGATGAAATAATTCCAATATTATGGGCCTACAGGACTACCTGTAGAGTCACGACTGGAGCAACTCCCTTCAAGTTGGCATATTGGGCAGAAATAGTAGTTCCCGTAGAGATATCACATTCCTCTCCAAAGATTTAGGCTTTCAATGCTGAGGAAAATGAGGAAGGACAAAGGTTGGCTCTGGACTTAATCGATGAAGTGCGAGATGAGGCACATGCAAAGATAGTAAAATATCAGAAAAAGGCTTCATTCTACTACAACCTAAGGGTTAAAGAAAGGTTTTTCAAACAAGGTGACCTAGTCTTGAGGAAGATAGAAGCTTCTGGTGTAGGACAGAAAGGGAAGCTTGCCCCAAATTGGGAAGGGCCGTATAAAGTCAAGAGCGTTCAAGGTAAAGGAACCTATAAGCTGGAGACAATGGATGGTTTTGAAGTCCCAAGAATTTGGCATGCACAAGACCTGAAGGTTTACTATGTGTAGGGCAACTGAATACGATTCTCATTTGTCAGGATGACAAGTAGGTTGAAAAGCACCTTGAAGCTTTGCTTGCGTAGGATTTTATATTCCAGTAGAATTTACATTGTCAGGTTATTATTGTTAAGGGTCGGACCCATACTATGTAAGGTTTTGGAAAACAACACTTCATATTAAAGAGTTTGAAATTATTTCAACCTATGGATGTTTAAGTTGTGATAATACCTTGTGTGGTTTTAATAAAAAATCATGCTTTGATCATTGAAAAAAGGAAGACTTCAATGATTCTTTTATAAGAGTGCACGTTGCACAATTCAAAGGGCCAATTAGTTCAAGTTTAAATGTATATTAAGTATTGGAAAGATAAAGGAGAAAGAGGCGAGTAAGAAAAGCAGCATATGAAATAACCCCGAAGGGTAACAAGTTCTGATATAAACGAAGTTCACATATTGTCTAAAAAGAAGAAATACATAAAAAAAACTTAGGCCTTGGAAGGCTGGGATTCCTCGGAACCACTATCCGAAGTCTCCTCGGATGTCTCAGTCGTCCCCTCGGACGTCTCAGTCGTCCCCTCAGAAGTCCTCGTAGAGGTTCCATCAGAACTGCCTTCGGGCGCTTTGGATGCTGCGGGAGATGCTGGTTGCTGAGGCGCTGCCCTTGGAGGCTCTTCCACCCTGACCTTCTTTGCAACAGAAGCTTCCTCCTCTCCGGAGCTGGACTCAAGCTCCTTCCTCTTTTGGCCTTGGCTCCCTGACGGGCCGTCCTTGATCAGGCCAACGAGCTTGTCGGTAACACCCCCAAGTTCTGGAACTCGCACAGGGCAAGGAAAGAAGGACTGCTCGAGGACTTCTGGAAATTCATCCAGAATGGCCTCCACAGCAGCATCACAGCCTTCTTTATAGCTAACTGGGTGTAGAAGGGCATCGTGCTCCACCATTAAGTCCTTGAACTCCTGAGTATCCATCCAGCCGTCAAAGGCTTTATCCTTCAGGATAACATTTTCAGCCCGGACCGTTTCCAGGTCAGAAGTGAAAGAGGCAAGTTGGGCTTCAAGGGCCTCTATTCTTTGGTTGGCCTCCTCCAACTTCTTGTTAGAATCCTCCAGGCCAACCTTCCAAGCCTTGGCTTGGTGAATCGCCCCTTGAAAATGGGCGTTCGCCTACAAGAGACACAGCAAAAGTATGAGACGAGAAAATCAAAAAGGGCAACTATGAAGGGCAAAGGAAAAAGACGTACCGTCGCCAAATCCTGGGCTCCGAAAAGCTCGTTCCCCTCTAAGTCATGTTGAAGGACAAAGTCTTGATAGTCCACCGGGGAGATGGAATGCTTAGACCATTCCTTGGCAAGCGCCGTGCTGCCAAGGATTGAATCCTTGCCCCAGATTCCCCAAGAAGGTTGAAAATAAGCCCCTGGCCTCTGCTTGGTGCGCAAAACTTGGCTGGGGCCTTCTTCGCCTGGTTCCACTGCTTGGAGTAGGAACTCGGGGAAGCGATCCCCAAGGCGCGGGTCTTTAAAGACCTTTCCAGCATGCTTCATCCTGGTTGTCTCCAGGTCTTTAGGCTTTGTAGCCTCCTCAATTTTCTCAGCCACTACAACAAATGAGATAAGTAAGTTGAGAAATCAGCAAAATAAAAAATGAAGGAAATAAAAAGAGATGTATAAGGAAGGAAACTTACTTTTCTTAGGGACGGGAGAAAGGCCGCGTTCTACAAGAACGGTCTCCCTGATAAGATCCCAAGAATGGGAAGTCCCATTATCTTGCGTCAGAAGGTTGAAAGCTCTGGCCTCCTCCTCGGACAAAGTTATATCGTTTGGGCTCCCATCAATGGCGATCCCAAAAGACGATCAAAATAGGGTGCCCCAATCGCCACCCTCCCAAACGACGAACAAAAAATCTTTCTTCCACCCCAAGTTGTTGTCAGGGATGGACTTCCCGTTCACAATATGAGGAATAGTAGGGCGCTGGTTTATAGAAACCTAACCCGGATTCTTATCAGGGCTGTTCTTGAACTGAAAAATCTTTCTGAAAATAGCAACAGAAGTGGGGACATTATTATTGTGACAGATAGCACAGAATGAGCCTCCAAAAATTAGGGGAGTGTTGGCAAGGGCTGATGCCCACATCGGCTAGCAAAAGAGGAATGAACGGGTGAAAGGGGAGTCTGATACCTGCCCTTAGAGTATCCCTGTAGAGGCATAATGCGTCCTTCTTCCACTAGCAGGCCCTATCGGCCGGACCTGCAAGAACCAGTTTGAAAGGTTCCTTGATTTTGAAACAGCTGCTCAACTTTTCCAGCTCTTTAGGATCCCGCAAGGCACTAATATGGTCGTGCGCGTCCAGATGCACATCAGACGGGTACTCGTCCCCTCGGGTGTTGATCATGTCGATCAAGGAAGTGTACCTTGATCGAATAGGGAATTCATTGGACTTTCTAGCCATGTTCATTTTGGCCAAGCGAGTCATTTTCTTATCAGCCATCTGAAAAAAAGGCACATAAAGAGATAATTTTAAAAGCGCACACTATGTAAAAGTAAGCACAAGAAGTAAAGGGAGGAATTTTACCTGAAGAAATGCTCCTAAAACAGGCTTTGATACTCCGACTTGTTGTTATTGCTCTAAGATTCTTAGCAGGAGAAGAAAGAAGAAGAACTTAGAAATGAGAAAGTGAGGAGCAGTAGACACTCTTCACTCCTCTATATAAGAGGAAAAGTGAAGTTGAAGGGACAAAATCCCAATAAGGATAGAGGCCCAAAGAAAAAAGCCCAGAAAAAGGAACATTCCAGAATATTCCAAGGAATTCTAGAGAATTCTAAACAGGGTATTTTGGTATATTAAGCCCAGATCAATAAGAGGCCCAATAAGAGTTAGAAGGCCCAAAATCAAATTATGATTTTGGAAAAGCCCAGTAAGAATTAAGAAGGCCCAAATCCAATTAGGATTTGGAAAAATACAATGCCCTAAATTGAAGCCCTAAAATATGTAAGCCCCAATAAAGAAGGCTAGGCCCAAGCTGAGGCCCAGTAAAAAATGGATTAAATGGAAGTCCTAAAGACCAGGATTCAGGTTGAAATCCAAGTCGTGAATCCTGCTCGAAAATCTTTCGAGCAGGCACCCGAAAATAACGGGTATAAAAGACCAGAATTCAGGTCAAATTTCAGGTCGTAAATTCTGCTCGAAATCCTTCGAACAGACACCCGAAAATTACGGGAATTACAGAACTGGATTGAGGTCGAAACTTAGACCAGCAATGAGGTCGAATCAAATAAAACATTTTTCAAGTATGGGGTTTAGAAATCTAGACTAAAATCCAGGTCGAAGAATCGACTAGGATCCTGGTCGAAAACCAGGTCGTGAATCCTAGTCGAAATCTATCGACCAGGAAGCAAGAGAAATCAGAGAATTTTCGAACTAGATTCAGGTCGAGGTTTCGACTAGGATCCTGGTCGAAATCCAGGTCGTGAATCCTAATCAAAACCTCAAGACCAGGAATAGTAACAAGGGTAAATTTTTGACCTAGATCCAGGTCGAAAGTTCGACTAGGATCCTGGTTGAATTCCAGGTCGTGGATCCTAGTCGAACTCCTTCGACCAGGATTGTAAGGCTGGCCCAAATTTCGACCAGGATCCAGGTTGAAATTTCGACTAGGATCCTGGTCAAAAAAGGGCTGGAAATTTGAAAAAAAAATTTAAGGGAAAAATCCATAAAAATAAGGATAAATCCCATAAATTAAGGGAAAAATCCAGAAAAATAAGGATAAATCCCAGAAATTAAGGGAAAAATCCAGAAAATTAGGAAAAAATCCCGGAATCAAGGGAAAAATTCCTGGAAATTAAGATAATTCCAGAATAAAAGGAAAAATCATTGTAAACGTGTAGTTCACTCCACACTTTACGCAAAAACGAAACCCTGTAAGGGAATGAATAGACTTAACTTCTGCGAAACCTAATCAATGTTTCCCAAAAGTTGGGGGGCAAATGATAGGGATAAATCCCAGAAATTAAGGGAAAAATCCAGAAAATTAGGAAAAAATCCCGGAATCAAGGGAAAAATTCCTGGAAATTAAGATAATTCCAGAATAAAAGGAAAAATCATTGTAAACGTGTAGTTCACTCCACACTTTACGCAAAAACGAAACCCTGTAAGGGAATGAATAGACTTAACTTCTGCGAAACCTAATCAATGTTTCCCAAAAGTTGGGGGGCAAATGATAGGGATAAATAAATCCTGATTGTATAATTAAATATTGCATTAATTGTACAATGTGTGGGCTGCTAGGCCCAATAAAAAGATGTATGATATTCAGACCAGAAAGGTTAGCACATTGATCAGGCCTGATGGACCAGATCAGGCCTGATGGAACAAAGAGGGCCCAAAACCCTGAATATTAATTAAATTCATAATTAATTAATAAGGGAGAAAAACAGCTATTAAGATAAGTCCTAGTGGGGATGTAAATTCTTGTAGATTGGCCTCCAAGGGACCTCATAGGATAAGGAATCAGCTTCCTACTTCCTAGGACTCCTAAGTCTATCCTAATTCAGAGACTTGACCACCAAGTCTCCTATACCAAGTTCATTTCAAGGACTCCCACATCTATATAAGGGGCCTCACCCCACAAATCAGAACTACGTTTTTTGACTTGATCCTTGGCAATCAGCAAGGTACGTAGGCATCTTGTTAAGGCAGATTGAGTCACAAAACACAAGAGCAGTCAAATTGAGCCTTGAAGCTCACGCTCCTTAGTACTAAATACAGCAATTATATATATTTGTTTTTAATCCATAACAGATGTATATGATGTTAACATGTTAATTGTTGTATATATGGTGGAAAGTTACTCTTATAGGGTGCAAAGTGACTCTAATATGGTGAAAAGTGACTTACATGGTTGATTAGAACAAAAATGTGGAACTAAATTGACCTGTATGAAAGTGGAATTAAGAGGTAGTAAAAGGATTTCTAATTGCATTTACATGATGTTAACATATTAATTGTACCAATATATGATGGCAAATGACTCTTATAAGGTGCAGAGTAACTCTAATATGGTGAGAAGTCACTTACATGATTGATTAGAGCCAAAATGTGGCACAAAATTGACTTGTAGGAAATGGGTACCAAGAGGTGGTTAAAAGATGTCTAATTGCACGTACATGATGTTAGCATGTTAATTGTATCAATATATGGTGGCAAGTGACTCTTATAGGGTGCAAAGTGACTCTAATATGGTGAAAAGTTACTTACATGGTTGATTAGAGCCAAAATGTGGTACAAAATTAACTTGTATGAAAGTGGCATTAATAGGTGGTAAAAGGAAGTGAAATTGGATGTATATGATGTTAACATGTTAATTGCTATATATATGGTGGAAAGTGACTCTTATAAGGTGCAAAGTGACTCTAATATGGTGAAAAGTAACTTACATGGTTGATTAGAACCAAAATGTGAAACAAAATTGACCTGTATGAAAGTGGAATTAATAGGTGGTAAAAGGATGTAAATTCGGATGTATATGATGTTAACATCTTAATTGTATAAATATATGGTGGAAAGTGACTCATATAGGGTGCAAAATGACTCTAATATGGTGAAAAGTGACTTACATGGTTAATTAGAACCAAAATATGGACCAAAATTGAGTTGTATGAATGTGGCACTAAGAGGTGGTAAAAGGATTTCTAATTGGATGTATGTGATGTTAACATGTTAATTGTACCAATATATGATGGCAAGTGACTCTTATAAGGTGAAAAGTAACTCTAATATGGTGATAAGTCACTTACATGATTGATTATAGCCAAAATGTGGCCCAAAATGTGGTTAAAGGATGTTTAATTGCATGTACATGATGTTAACATGTTAATTTTATCAATATATGGGGAAAGTGACTCTTATTGGGTGCAAAGTGACTAATATGGTGAAAAGTGACTTACATGGTTGATTAGAGCCAAAATGTGGAATAAAATTAACTTGTATGAAAGTGGCATTAATAGGTGGTAAAAGGATGTCAAATTGGATATATATGATGTTAACATGTTAATTCTTGTATATATGGTGGAAAGTGACTCTTATAGGGTGCAAAGTGACTCTAATATGGTGAAAAGTGACTTACATGGTTGATTAGAACCAAAATGTGGAACAAAATTGACCTGTATCAAAGTGGAATTAATAGATGGTAAAAGGATGTAAATTCGGATGTATATAATGTTAACATCTTAATTGTATAAATATATGGTGGAAAGTGACTCATATAGGGTGCAAAATGACTCTAATATGGTGAAAAGTGACTTACATGGTGAATTAGAACCAAAATGTGGACCAAAATTGTGTTGTATGAATGTGGCACTAAGAGGTGGTAAAAGGATTTTTAATTGGATGTATGTGATGTTAACATGTTAATTGTACCAATATATGATGGCAAATGACTCTTATAAGGTGCAAAGTGACTCTAATATGGTGATAAGTCACTTACATGATTGATCAAAGCCAAAATGTAGCCCAAAATGTGGTTAAAGGACGTTTAATTGCATGTACAAGATGTTAACATGTTAATTGTATCAATATATGGGGAAAGTGACTCTTATAGGGTGCAAAGTGACTAATATGGTGAAAAGTGACTTACATGGTTGATTAGAGCCAAAATGTGGAATAAATTAACTTGTATGAAAGTGACATTAATAGGTGGTAAAAGGATGTCAAATTGGATGTATATGATGTTAACATGTTAATTGTTATATATATAGTGGAAAGTGACTCTTATAGGGTGCAAAGTGACTCTAATATGGTGAAAAGTGACTTACATGGTTGATTAGAACCAAAATGTGGAACAAAATTGACCTCTACGAAAGTGAAATTAAGAGGTGGTAAAAGGATGTTAATTCGGATGTATATGATGTTGACATGTTAATTGTATAAATATATGGTGGAAAGTGACTCATATAGGGTGCAAAATAACTCTAATATGGTGAAAAGTGACTTACATGGTTAATTAGAACCAAAATGTGGACCAAAATTGACTTGTATGAATGTGACACTAAGAATTGGTAAAAGGATTTCTAATTTGATGTATATGATGTTAACATATTAATTGTACCAATATATGATGGCAAGTGACTCGTATAAGGTGCAAAGTGACTCTAATATGGTGATAAGTCACTTACATGATTGATTAGAGCCAAAATGTTGCCCAAAATTGACTCGTATAAGGATGTTTAATTGCATGTACATGATGTTAACATGTTAATTGTATCAATATATGGGTAAAGTGACTCTTATAGGGTGCAAAGTGACTCTAATATGATGAAAAGTGACTTACACGATTGATTAAAGCCAAAATGTGGTACAAAATTAACTTCAATGAAAGTGGCATTAATAGGTGCTAAAAGGATGTCAAATTGGATGTATATGATGTTAACATGTTAATTGTTGTATATATGGTGGAAAGTGACTCTTATAAGGTGCAAAGTGACTCTAATATGGTGAAAAATGACATACATGGTTAATTAGAACCAAAATGTGGACCAAAATTGATTGTATGAAAGTGGCATTAATAGGCGGTAAGAGGATGTGAAATTGGACGTATATGATTTTAACATGTTAATTGTTGTATATATGGTGGAAAGTGACTCTTATAGAGTGCAAAGTGACTCTAATATGGTGAAAAGTGACTTACATGATTGATTAGAACCAAAATGTGGAACAAAATTGACCTGTATGAAAGTGGAATGAATAGGTGGTAAAAGATGTCAAATTAGATGTATATGATGTTAACATGTTAATTATACATATAGATTCTGGAAAGTGACTCATATAGGGTGCAAAATGACTCTAACATGGTGAAAAGTGACATATATGGTTAATTAGAACCAAAATGTGGACCAAAATTGAGTTGTAAATGTGGCACTAAGAAGTTGTAAAAGGATTTCTAATTGCATGTACATGATGTTAACATGTTAATTGTTCCAATATATGATGGCAAGTGACTCTTATAAGGTGCAAAGTGACTCTAATATGGTGAGAAGTCACTTACATGATTGATTAGGGCCATAATGTGGCCAAAAATTGACTTGTAGGAAAGGGGGTACCAAGAGGTGGTTAAAGGATGTCTATTTGCATGTACATGATGTTAACATGTTAATTGTATCAATATATGGTGGCAAGTGACTCTTATAGGGTGCAAAGTGACTCTAATATGGTGAAAAGTGACTTAAAAGGTTGATTAGAGCCAAATTGTGGTACAAAATTAACTTGTATGAAAGTGGCATTAATAGGTGGTAAAAGGATGTGAAATTGGATGTATATGATGTTAACATGTTAATTGTTGTATATATGGTGGAAAGTTACTCTTATAGGGTGTAAAGTGACTCTAATATGGTGAAAAGTGACTTACATGGTTGATTAGAACCAAAATGTAAAACAAAATTGACCTATATGAAAGTCGAACTAAAAGATGGTAAAAGGATGACAATTCGGATGTATATGATGTTAACATGTTAATTGTGCAAATATATGGTTGAAAGTGACTCATATAGGGTGGAAAATGACTCTAATATGGTGAAAAGTGACTTACATGGTTAATTAGAACCAAAATGTTGCCCAAAATTGACTCGTATAAGGATGTTTAATTGCATGTACATGATGTTAACATGTTAATTGTATCAATATATGGGTAAAGTGACTCTTATAGGGTGCAAAGTGACTCTAATATGATGAAAAGTGACTTACACGATTGATTAAAGCCAAAATGTGGTACAAAATTAACTTCAATGAAAGTGGCATTAATAGGTGCTAAAAGGATGTCAAATTGGATGTATATGATGTTAACATGTTAATTGTTGTATATATGGTGGAAAGTGACTCTTATAAGGTGCAAAGTGACTCTAATATGGTGAAAAATGACATACATGGTTAATTAGAACCAAAATGTGGACCAAAATTGATTGTATGAAAGTGGCATTAATAGGCGGTAAGAGGATGTGAAATTGGACGTATATGATTTTAACATGTTAATTGTTGTATATATGGTGGAAAGTGACTCTTATAGAGTGCAAAGTGACTCTAATATGGTGAAAAGTGACTTACATGATTGATTAGAACCAAAATGTGGAACAAAATTGACCTGTATGAAAGTGGAATGAATAGGTGGTAAAAGATGTCAAATTAGATGTATATGATGTTAACAAGTTAATTATACATATAGATTCTGGAAAGTGACTCATATAGGGTGCAAAATGACTCTAACATGGTGAAAAGTGACATATATGGTTAATTAGAACCAAAATGTGGACCAAAATTGAGTTGTAAATGTGGCACTAAGAAGTTGTAAAAGTATTTCTAATTGCATGTACATGATGTTAACATGTTAATTGTTCCAATATATGATGGCAAGTGACTCTTATAAGGTGCAAAGTGACTCTAATATGGTGAGAAGTCACTTACATGATTGATTAGGGCCATAATGTGGCCAAAAATTGACTTGTAGGAAAGGGGGTACCAAGAGGTGGTTAAAGGATGTCTATTTGCATATACATGATGTTAACATGTTAATTGTATCAATATATGGCGGCAAGTGACTCTTATAGGGTGCAAAGTGACTCTAATATGGTGAAAAGTGACTTAAAAGGTTGATTAGAGCCAAATTGTGGTACAAAATTAACTTGTATGAAAGTGGCATTAATAGGTGGTAAAAGGATGTGAAATTGGATGTATATGATGTTAGCATGTTAATTGTTGTATATATGGCGGAAAGTTACTCTTATAGGGTGTAAAGTGACTCTAATATGGTGAAAAGTGACTTACATGGTTGATTAGAACCAAAATGTAAAACAAAATTGACCTATATGAAAGTGGAACTAATAGATGGTAAAAGGATGACAATTCGGATGTATATGATGTTAACATGTTAATTGTGCAAATATATGGTTGAAAGTGACTCATATAGGGTGGAAAATGACTCTAATATGGTGAAAAGTGACTTACATGGTTAATTAGAACCAAAATGTGGACCGAAATTGACTTGTATGAATGTGGCACTAAGAGGTTGTAAAAGAATTTCTAATTGCATGTACATGATGTTAACATGTTAATTGTACCAATATATGATGGCAAGTGACTCTTATAAGGTACAAAATGACTCTAATATGGTGATAAGTCACTTACATGATTGATTAAAGCCAAAATGTGGCCCAAAATTGACTTATAGGAAAGGGGTACCAAAAGGTGGTTAAAGGATGTTTAATTGCATGTACATGATGTTAACATGTTAATTGTATCAATATATGGGGAAAGTGACTCTTATAGGGTGCAACGTGACTCTAATATGGTGAAAAGTGAGTTACATGATTGATTAGAGCCAAAATGTGGTACAAAATTAACTTGTATGAAAGTGTCATTAATAGGTGGTAAAAGGATGTCAAATATGATGTATATGATGTTAACATGTTAATTGTTGTATATATGGTGGAAAGTGACTCTTATAAGGTGTAAAGTGACTCTAATATGGTGAAAAGTGACATACATGGTTAATTAGAACCAAAATGTGGACCAAAATTGACTTGTATGAAAGTGGCATTAATAGGCGGTAAGAGGATGTGAAATTGGACGTATATGATGTTTACATGTTAATTGTTGTATATATGGTGGAAAGTGACTCCTATAGAGTGCAAAGTGACTCTAATATGGTGAAAAGTGACTTACATGGTTGATTAGAACCAAAATGTGGAATAAAATTGACCTGTATGAAAGTGGAATGAATAGGTGGTTAAAGGATGTCAAATTAGATGTATATGATGTTAACATGTTAATTATAGATATAGATTATGGAAAGTGACTTATATAGGGTGCAAAATAACTCTAACATGGTGAAAAGTGACATACATGGTTAATTAGAACCAAAATGTGGACCAAAATTGACTTATATGAATGTGGCACTAAGAGGTTGTAAAAGGATTTCTAATTGCATGTACATGATGTTAACATGTTGATTGTTCCAATATATGATGGCAAGTGACTCTTATAAGGTGCAAAGTGACTCTAATATGGTGAGAAGTCACTTACATGATTTATTAGGGCCATAATGTGGCCAGAAATTGACTTGTAGGAAAGGGGGTACCAAGAGGTGGTTAAAGGATGTCTAATTGTATGTACATGATGTTAACATGTTAATTGTATCAATATATGGTCGCAAGTGACTCTTATAGGGTGCAAAGTGACTCTAATATGGTGAAAAGTGACTTACATGGTTGATATGAGCCAAAATGTGGTACAAAATTAACTTGTATGAAGGTGGCATTAATAGGTGGTAAAAGGATGTGAAATTGGATGTATATGATGTTAAAATGTTAATTGTTGTATATATGGTGGAAAGTTACTCTTATAGGGTGCAAAGTGACTCTAATATGGTGAAAAGTGACTTACATGGTTGATTAGAACCAAAATATGGAACAAAATTGACCTATATGAAATTGGAACTAATAGATGGTAAAAGGATGTCAATTCGGATGTATATGATGTTAACATGTTAATTATACAAATATATGGTTGAAAGTGACTCATATAGGGTGCAAAATGACTCTAATATGGTGAAAAGTGACTTACATGGTTAATTAGAACCAAAATGTGGACCGAAATTGACTTGTATGAATGTGGCACTAAGAGGTTGTAAAAGAATTTCTAATTGCATGTACATGATGTTAACATGTTAATTGTACCAATATATGATGGCAAGTGACTCTTATAAGGTACAAAGTGACTCTAATATGGTGATAAGTCACTTACATGATTGATTAGAGCCAAAATGTGTCCCAAAATTGACTTGTAGGAAATGGGTACCAAGAGGTGGTTAAAGGATGTCTAATTACACGAACATGATGTTAACATGTTAATTGTAATAATATATGGGGGCAAGTGACTCTTATAGGGTGCAAAGTGACTCTAATATGGTGAAAAGTTACTTACATGGTTGATTAGAGCCAAAATGTGGTACAAAATTAACTTGTATAAAAGTGGCATTAATAGGTGGTAAAAGGAAGTGAAATTGGATGTATATGATGTTAATTGTTATATATATGGTGGAAAGTTACTCTTATAAGGTGCAAAGTGACTCTAATATGGTGAAAAGTGATTTACATGGTTGATTAGAACCAAAATGTGGAACAAAATTGACCTGTATGAAAGTGGAATTAATAGGTGGTAAAAGGATGTAAATTCGGATGTATATGATGTTAACATCTTAATTGTATAAATATATGGTGGAAAGTGACTCATATAGGGTGCAAAATGACTCTAATATGGTGAAATGTGACTTACATGGTGAATTAGAACCAAAATGTGGACCAAAATTGAGTTGTATGAATGTGGCACTAAGAGGTGGTAAAAGGATTTCGAATTGGATGTATGTGATGTTAACATGTTAATTGTACCAATATATGATGGCAAGTGACTCTTATAAGGTGCAAAGTGACTCTAATATGGTGATAAGTCACTTACATGATTGATTAAAGTCAAAATGTGGCCCAAAATGTGGTTAAAGGATGGTTAATTGCATGTACATGATGTTAACATGTTAATTGTATCAATATATGGGGAAAGTGACTCTTATAGGGTACAAAGTGACTAATATGGTGAAAAGTGACTTACATAGTTGATTAGAGCCAAAATGTGGAATAAAATTAACTTGTATGAAAGTGGCATTAATAGGTGGTAAAAGGATGTCAAATTGGATGTATATGATGTTAACATGTTAATTGTTGTATATATGGTGGAAAGTGACTCTTATAGGGTGCAAAGGGACTCTAATATGGTGAAAAGTGACTTACATGGTTGATTAAAGTGAAATTAAGAGGTGGTAAAAGGATGTCAATTCGGATGTATATGATGTTGACATGTTAATTGTATAAATATATGGTTAAAAGTGACTCATATAGTGTAACGCCCCCAAATCCGGGGTCAGAGGATTTGGTCGTCACTAAGAAACCTCAATCCAAAACAACCTATTTAATCGATAAATAAATGCCAGCGGAAGATATTTGACATAAATGACCCCAATTAATCCAAGATCTTTTAAGGTTACAGTTCTAGAGACAAGATATCCAAATTCCATAATAATTTTTTCTCTTTCTTTTAAAATTCTTTTCAATAAATTCCAACTCAAAACTAAACCCACTAGTATAACTTCGAAATGAAGTATACTAGGCCCAAATAAAATACAAAACTATAATATAATATAATATAATATAATATAAGCAACTTTACACAATAAAACTTACACTAGCTCACAAACCCTGGATCAACCACCTTCCAAGAGCTTCTTCTTTGCTTCCTCAAATTATGCAGCTAAACAGCGCAAGCTAATCCTCACTGGAGGTTAAATTTAAAAACAGGCAAGTATGAGCGGAAGAAATGCTCAGTAAGATCATTATAGTAAATATAGGGTCGTTTGATATAAAACCGACATCTGTATTAGGGCAGAACATTTAAAATCATAATTGCTGAACCAGAAAACTCTTCTTAATATTTTCAAGCGAAAGGCTTCAGCAATACTTTGAATCTTGATAAGAATCAAACTCGTAAAACAGTGTTTACGAAAATATCGTAAACCACCATAACAAAAAGAATCAATGATTATGGATGAATCATAAACTTTACTCAAAACTCAACTCTTGATAATAATACTTATTTCGTTGTCATATCATATTAGATATCAATACGAACTTTTGATGCTCACAACACCCATACTGAAGTCAACATCAACCATCTATACTAACACCACCTTTGATATTTAACAACAACGTAAGTATCAGCATAAATCAAAATCTGAATCAAAACTACATTTTATCATTATTCCAAAACAGAAACAATTGATAAATCATTTATTCTATGAATATCAAAAACGATATGATAATTTACATTAGGATCATCCTCCGACGGACGCACTATCACATGCTGATCAGCCCGTGTGATAGCACAAGGTCATGATTCATAGAAACGTGACCCCAAAATCACTAGTACTCAAATAAAAGGCAATACTCTCCTGTGGCAAAATGGTGTCATAATATTTCATATGGCACTTAGAAATAGCCCTCCGCTGGACCGTCCGTCCCGGATACTTACGCAATTATGATCTAATCTTAATACCTTTTATTGAAATGGGGTCATGATAATTGACACCCGAAATAATTTTATTTCCCCCAATTCTTGGGTAGAAATATTCGCAACCAAATCACTTTTCTCAAAATCCAAAACATTTATAAATCTGATAATTGGATGAGTAAAATCACTTGACTATTCTGAACATAGAATAGCAGAGGGTACTTGCGTAAACAGAATAATTTAATTCAGCGATATGTAAAATATTTATCGATTCTAAACTGAGAATAGGGAAAGTAATACTTGCATGATACGATTCAAAATAAATATCACTTGAACAATAAGTGATGATAGAAATACTTGCCTTTGGGTTTTAGCAGTTAGTCACACTCGCAAACACGCATCTATAATTAAAAGATATAGCTTTAATTGTCTAAACGATAATCACTCGACGAACTGCGCGTCAAAATCCTATCGTCTACCCTTACGATAGCCCACACATAAATATAACAGAAAATCACAGGACTCTTGATCCACATATGCACATAATTCACATAGCATATAAGCACATAACTCATATATCACATAATTCATATCACATAAGACTCGGTACGTTTAAAACTGAAATTGGGTCAAAATACGATTTATCGATCAATAATCGACTCAAAATAACTTGTAAAACAAGAAACCTTTCGAAACAAAAGGATTTGGGTCTCAACAGTATTTTTATTGAAAGCGGAATATTTTTCTGAGTCTGTACGCGTTCGTTTCGTATTAAACGGACGAATGATTGATTTATTATGAATTTTTGAACATTTTTTAGAATAAAAACGATCTCCGCATCATTTAATAATAAAATAATAGGGTTCAAACACCCTAAAATAATTTTATAAGATTTATCGAGCCTGGAAAATAATTTAAAATAATATTTTAAAGCTCGAAACTATTTTTCGGAATTTTTAAATCAATATAAATAATTAAATCTAATTAAATAATCAATTAAAATTATTTAATAAATAATTAAATTAATTAATCAATTAATATTTAAATTAATTGACTAATTAAATAATTAATTATCAATTAAAATTAATTAACTAAATAATTTGGATTTATTTTTTAATAAAATAATTTTTCAGAATTAAAATAATGATTTTTAGAATTTAAAATGAATTTTTAGAAATAAAAATAGAATTTTTAAATAATTTTTAAATAAAAGTAATCAGAAACAAAAAAATTAGATTTTGAATCAGGAAAAATAGGATTAAAAGCGGGTTGCGAACGGGTCAAACAAACGGGTCGCGAAAAATTGTTCGACCCGCCGCCCCCAATTCCAGATTCCGTCCGTCGCCGGTAAATTCCCGGTCGACTCCGACGAGGGTCACAACCTCCCGATTCAAGCTGCTTTCTAGTTTTAATCGGCTCCAGGTTCACTTTTATATCCAACTGCAACACCAACTTCGAAGGTAAACCCGTCGATCACAAGGTCGGGCCGTAATCTCTATTGAAGTCGGCGGGCATTCAAGAAATTCCGGCGAAACTCTATTTTACTATTTACTGAACCAAATTCAACAATTAACATCTTAAAACGAAGCTTAAGACATGTATAATCAGTTCATATCATCAAAATAATCCAAAAATCACCCAATCAGAAACCCCTAATTTTCGAATAAAAACCCTAAAAATCGACTTTGAATTTTACCAACTGTTGAAACGATTTAAGGATATAAAATGATAGAGAATGGTCTGTGATTCATTTTGGTTATTCATACTTGTGATTTGGTGTTCAATAACACCTTCAAAACTGTCTTTGATTATCAAAACTCTTCAAGAACACCAAGAACACATATTCAAGAAATTTTCAGAAAATCAAACCTTAATTTCTATATGATATTGAACTCTATTTTTGAAGTATAATATACCAAATCGACCAGAAAAACATGCTCTACAACATGGAAGCATCAAATCACATCAACAACATCAAGAACAAATTTTCATAATTTAAATACTAAATAATTCGAATATAAATAAATAAATACAAAAATTACCATGATTTCTGGGAAGAAACTGATGATTGATTCAGAAAGAGGATTTCGAGAGCTTCGTTTTGATATGCTGCACGCCCGAATCGGAGTTCGATAACGCCTTCATTCGTGTGTTTGATTCTCGGGAACGTATCGGTTTCTCGGGTTTTTCTCTGTATTTACGGTGTTTTAACTGGTTGCAAATGAATAAACGGAATAAAAGAAATAAAAAATAGGCTATTTATATATATGAAATATTGGATCGTTCTGGATCGTTTTGGATCGTTAAATTAGTTGCTTAGCCGCTAAGTAACTACAAAAACGAAACAATTCAATACAAGAATTGGATAATTATCAAAACCGAGCTTTTTATAAAACACTATATACGAAAATAACGTAAAAATATCCCGTTTCTTGAGAATACAGGTTTTTGTCGATTACCGAAATGATTATCGTATCGAAAATATTACGCCGGGCCACGCACGGGTCAAACCGTAATCCGGATCGGAAAAGTCAAAACACGGAAAATGTCCGGAATTACCAGATTAGGTTAGGAAGGAGTTTTCGGAAGAGTTTCGTGTTATAAAAACGCAAAAACGGTTGAGGTTGGACGATTCCCGGCTTTGTAAAAGAATTTTGTAATTATTCAGAAAATAATTAATAATTCCATAAATCATTATAAAATCATCTAACAGTCCAAAAATTACCAGAAAAATATCACAATTATCTATATTTTATTCTGGACATATAAAAATTAAAATACTCAAATAATATCACATCTAAACACCCAAATATCAATTCCACTTATCAGATAATTCACTAAAATTCACCTAAAATCACATAAATAATTCCAAATAATTATAATAATAATATTTGAAAATATGGGATATTACAATCTACCCCCCTTATAAGGATTCCGTCCTCGGAATCAGCAGAAGAAAGCACTAAGGGATCTTATCACAAATTTTCCATTTCCAAATAACCTCAATTTTCCATAATCTCAAATAAATTTTGTATTCCTTGTATAATAAAACTTTTACAGGAGCTTTACTGTGTACCACTGTTCTGTCTACATTCTTTGACCAATTCCTCAATAGAATCACTTTTACTGATCGCGAGAAAGAAGAATAGAGAGAAAGATAGAGAGAAGAAAAGAAAGAAAGATAGAGAGAGAAATAAAAGAACAGATTGACTTCGCTATATGCCAGTGATAGTTTAATCGCATTGCACTCCACTATCGTCCTTCATAATTCCATCAGATCGCCTTACTTTGACTTGGCCAGGATACTCAGCTTAACTTGATTGGCATACCTTCGATTATTTGGAATGATAAAATAATGGAATTTTAAAAGAAAAGAATTTGATACCATAACGGAACCAAAATCTGAATTTGAGAAAGATATTGTTGAAATAAAAGAATAACTGAGAGATCAATATGACCAAACGAACTTGGTATTGCGTGTCCAAATTAAGACACTACTAAAGGTTGTTAACCTTCATGTATTCACAATACACACAAGTGATGGCGTCCCATTCAACTCCTATCACACAGACAGGGATACCTTGTGTCCCCTATAGTTAGGGTTGTTCATCTCAGTCAGAATAAAAGAATAAAAAATGAATTCAAAATCAAATGAATGGAACTGATAAGATTTCAAAGATGATATTTCTGAAGGAAATGAAGTCCAGAGAACAAAATTCTGGCATAAAATGAATAAACGGGTGTTAGGGAATATCCTCTAGCAATTATTTCTTTTTGAAAGATGACAAAAGAAATTATAAAAAAAATAGAAGGTATTGCCAAAGTCTTAATATTTATCTTCAATTTAAACTCTTCAGTTGACTCGCCCTCTGATTCTAGACATTTCTTCATATTTCAGGGATATCGATAATCTTCATCGTCGTCGAATCGTAGTCTCGAAAGATTCCACAATAGAAGTTTTGCAACTGCCAGGAGTTCCATCCAGCTCAGCACAACCATCGCCTATCTTAACTTATTTGTTGGTACTATATCCAATAGTCCAACAGGAACTCGATATGAGCTCAAGCGTCCTCACATAGCTATACACACTCCTACACACTCTCGTTTCTAGTTTACTATAACCTCAGCTCTGATACCAACCTGTAACGCCCCCAAATCCGGGGTCAGAGGATTTGGTCGTCACGAAGAAACCTCAATCCAAAACAACCTATTTAATCGATAAATAAATGTCAGCGGAAGATATTTGATATAAATGACCCCAATTAATCCATGATCTTTTAAGGTTAAAGTTCTAGAAACAAGATATCCAAATTCCATAATAAATTTTTCTCTTTCTTTTAAAACTCTTTTCAATAAATTCCAACTCAAAACTAAACCCGCTAGTATAACTTTGAAATGAAGTATACTAGGCCCAAATAAAATACAAAACTATAATATAATATAATATAATATAATATAAACAACTTTACACAATAAAACTTACACTAGCCCGCAAACCCTGGATCAACCACCTTCCAAGAGCTTCTTCTTTGCTTCCTCAAATTATGCAGCTAAACAGCGCAAGCTAATCCTCACTGGAGGTTAAATTTAAAAAGAGGCAAGTATGAGCGGAAGAAATGCTCAGCAAGATCATTATAGTAAATATAGGGTCGTTTGATATAAAACCGACATCTGCATTAGAGCAGAACATTTAAAATCATAATTGCTGAACCAGAAAACTCTTCTTAATATTTTCAAGCGAAAGGCTTCAGCAATACTTTGAATCTTGATAAGAATGAAACTCGTAAAACAGTGTTTACGAAAATATCGTAAACCACCACAACAAAAAGAAGCAATGATTATGGATGCATCATAAACTTTACTCAAAACTCAACTCTTGATAATAATACTTATTTCGTTGTCATATCAAATTAGATATCAATACAAACTTTGATGCTCACAACACCCATACTGAAGTCAACATCAACCATCTATACTAACACCACCTTTGATATTTAATAACAACGTAAGTATCAGAATAAATCAAAATCTGAATCAAAACTACATTTTATCATTATTCCAAAACTGAAACAGTTGATAAATCATTTATTCTATGAATATAAAAAACGATATGATAATTTAGATTAGGATCATCCTCCGACGGACGTACTATCACATGTTGATCAGCCCGTGTGATAGCACAAGGTCATGATTCATAGAAACGTGACCCCAAAATCACTAGTACTCAAATAAAAGGCAATACTCGCCTGTGGCAAAATGGTGTCAAAATATTTCATATGGCACTTAGAAATAGCCCTCCGCTGGACCGTCCGTCCCGGTCACTTACGCAATTATGATCCAATCTTAAAACCTTTTATTGAAATGGGGTCATGATAATTGATACCCGAAATAATTTTATTTCCCCCAATTCTTGGGTAGAAATATTCGCAACCAAATCACTTTTCTCAAAATCCAAAACATTTATAAATCCGATAATTGGATAAGTAAAATCACTTGACTATTCTGAACATAGAATAGCAGAGGGTACTTGCGTAAACAGAATAATTTAATTCAGCGATATGTAAAACATTTATCGATTCTAAACTGAGAATAGGGAAAGTAATACTTGCATGATACGATTCAAAATAAATATCACTTGAACAATAAGTGATGATAGAAATACTTGCCTTTGGGTTTTAGCAGTTAGTCACACTCGCAAACACGCATCTATAATTAAAAGATATAGCTTTAATTGTCTAAACGATAATCACTCGACGAATTGCGCGTCAAAATCCTATCGTCTACCCTTACGATAGCCCACACATAAATATAACAGAAAATCACAGGACTCTTGATCCACATATGCACATAATTCACATAGCATATAAGCACATAACTCATATATCACATAATTCATATCACATAAGACTCGGTACGTTTAAAACTGAAATTGGGTCAAAATACGATTTATCGATCAATAATCGACTCAAAATAACTTGTAAAACAAGAGACCTTTCGAAACAAAAGGATTTGGGTCTCGAAAGTATTTTTATTGAAAGCGAAATATTTTTCTGAGTCTGCACGCGTTCGTTTCGTATTAAACGGACGAACGATTGATTTATTATAAATTTTTGAACATTTTTCGGAATAAAAACGATCTCCGAATCATTTAATAATAAAATAATAGGGTTCAAACACCCTAAAATAATTTTATAAGATTTATCGAGCCTGGAAAATAATTTAAAATAATATTTTAAAGCTCGAAACTATTTTTCGGAATTTTTAAATCAATATAAATAATTAAATCTAATTAAATAATCAATTAAAATTATTTAAAAAATAGTTAAATTAATTAATCAATTAATATTTAAATTAATTGACTAATTAAATAATTAATTATCAATTAAAATTAACTAACTAAATAATTTGGATTTATTTTTTAATAAAATAATTTTTCAGAATTAAAATAATGATTTTTAGAATTTAAAATGAATTTTTAGAAATAAAAATAGAATTTTTAAATAATTTTTAAATAAAAGTAATCAGAAACAAAAAAAAATCAGATTTTGAATCAGGAAAAATAGGATTAAAAGCGGGTTGCGAACGGGTCAAACAAACGGGTCGCGAAGAACTGTTTGACCCGCCGCCCCCAATTCCAGATTTCGTCCGTCGCCGGTAAATTCCCGGTCGACTCCGACGAGGGTCACAACCTCCCGATTCAAGCTGTTTTCTAATTTAATCGGCTCCAGGTTCACTTTTATATCCAACTGCAACACCAACTTCGAAGGTAAACCCGTCGATCACAAGGTCCGGCCGTAATCTCCATTCAAGAAATTCCGGCGGGCATTCAAGAAATTCCGGCGAAACTCTATTTTACTATTTACTGAACCAAATTCAACAATTAACATCTTAAAACGAAGCTTAAGACATGTATAATCAGTTCATATCATCAAAATAATCCAGAAATCACCCAATCAGAAACCCCTAATTTTCGAATAAAAACCCTAAAAATCGACTTTGAATTTTACCAACTGTTGAAACGATTTAAGGATATAAAATGATAGAGAATGGTCTGTGATTCATTTTTGTTATTCATAATTGTGATTTGGTGTTCAATAACACCTTCAAAACTGTCTTTGATTTTCAAAACTCTTCAAGAACACCAAGAACACATATTCAAGAAATTTTCAGAAAATCAAACCTTAATTTCTATATGATATTGAACTCTATTTTTGAAGTATAATATACCAAATCGACCAGAAAAACATGCTCTACAACATGGAAGCATCAAATCACATCAACAACATCAAGAACGAATTTTCATAATTTAAATACTAAATAATTCGAATATAAATAAATAAATACAAAAATTACCATGATTTCTGGGAAGAAACTGATGATTGATTCAGAAAGAGGATTTCGAGAGCTTCGTTTTGATATGCTGCATGCCCGAATCGGAGTTCGATAACGCCTTCATTCGTGTGTTTGATTCTCGGGAACGTATCGGTTTCTCGGGTTTTTCTCTGTATTTACGGTGTTTTAACTGGTTGCAAATGAATAAACAGAATAAAAGAAATAAGAAATAGGCTATTTATATTTATGAAATATTAGATCGTTCTGGATCATTTTGGATCGTTAAATTAGTTGCTTAGCCGCTAAGTAACTACAAAAACGAAACAATTCAATACCAGAATTGGATAATTATCAAAACCGAGCTTTTTATAAAACACTATATACGAAAATAACGTAAAAATATCCCGTCTCTCGAGAATACAGGTTTTTGTCGATTACCGAAATGATTATCGTATCGAAAATATTGCGCCGGGCCACACACGGGTCAAACCGTAATTCGGATCGAAAAAGTCAAAACACGGAAAATGTCCGGAATTACCAGATTAGGTTAGGAAGGAGTTTTTGGAAGAGTTTCGTGGTTATAAAAATGCAAAAAACGGTTGAGGTTGGACGATTCCCGGCTTTGTAAAAGAATTTTGTAATTATTCAGAAAATAATTAATAATTCCATAAATCATTATAAAATCATCTAACAGTCCAAAAATTACCAGAAAAATATCACAATTATTTTTATTTTATTCTGGACATATAAAAATTAAAATACTCAAATAATATCACATCTAAACACCCAAACATCAATTCCACTTATCAGATAATTCATTAAAATTCACCTAAAATCACATAAATAATTCCAAATAATTATAATAATAATATTTGAAAATATGGGATATTACAATCTACCCCCCTTATAAGGATTCCGTCCTCGGAATCAGTAGAAGAAAGCACTAAGGGATCTTATCACAAATTTTCCATTTCAAATAACCTCAATTTTCCATAATCTCAATAAATCTTGTATTCCTTGTATAATAAAACTTTTACAGGAGCTTTACTGTGTACCACTATTCTGTACCATTTCCTCAATAGAATCACTTTTACTGATCGTGAGAAGAAGAAGAATAGAGAGAAAGATAGAGAGAAGAAAGAAAGAAAGATAGAGAGGGAAATAAAGAACAGATTGACTTCGCTATATGCCAGTGATAGTTTATATCGCATTGCACTCCACTATCGTCCTTCATAATTCCATCAGATCGCCTTACTTTGACTTGGCCAGGATACTCAGCTTAACTTGATTGGCATACCTTCGATTATTTGGAATGATAAATCATGGAATTTTAAAAGAAAAGAATTTGATACCATAAAGGAACCAAAATCTGAATTTGAGAAAGATATTGTTGAAATAAAAGAATAACTGAGAGATCAATATGACCAAAACGAACTTGGTATTGCGTGTCCAAATTAAGACACTACTAAAGGTTGTTAACCTTCATGTATTCACAATACACACAAGTGATGGCGTCCCATCCAACTCCTATCACACAGACAGGGATACCTTGTGTCCCCTATAGTTAGGGTTGTTCATCTCGTCAGAATAAAAGAATATAAAATGAATTCAAAATCAAATGAATAGAACTGATAAGATTTCAAAGATGATAGTTTTTGAAGGAAATGAAGTCCAGAGAGACAAAATTCTGGCACAAATGAATAAACGGGTGTTAGGGAATATCCTCTAACAATTATTTCTTTTTGAAAGATGACAAAAGAAATTATAAAAAAAATAGAAGGTATTGCCAAAGTCTTAATATTTATCTTCAATTTAAACTCTTCAGTTGACTCGCCCTCTGATTCTAGACATTTCTTCATATTTCAGGGATATCGATAATCTTCATCGTCGTCGAATCGTAGTCTCGAAAGATTCCACAATAGAAGTTTTGCAACTGCCAGGAGTTCCATCCAGCTCAGCACAAACCATCTCAAACAAATGCGCCTATCTTAACTTATTCGGTGGTACTATATCCAAT
This sequence comes from Apium graveolens, assembly GCF_009905375.1. Lineage (NCBI taxonomy): Eukaryota > Viridiplantae > Streptophyta > Magnoliopsida > Apiales > Apiaceae > Apium > Apium graveolens. The sequence goes on from NW_027418190.1 coordinate 49,963, forward strand.
AGTCCAACAGGAACTCGATATGAGCTCAAGCGTCCTCACATAGCTATACACACTCCTACACACTCTCGTTTCTAGTTTACTATAACCTCAGCTCTGATACCCAACCTGTAACGCCCCCAAATCCGGGATCAGAGGATTTTGTCGTCACGAAGAAAACCTCAATCCAAAACAACCTATTTAATCGATAAATAAATGCCAACGGAAGATATTTGACATAAATGACCCCAATTAATCCATGATCTTTTAAGGTTAAAGTTCTAGAAATAAGATATCCAAATTCCATAATAAATTTTTCTCATTTCTTTTAAAACTCTTTTCAATAAATTCCAACTCAAAACTAAACCCGCTAGTATAACTTCGAAAATGAAGTATACTAGGCCCAAATAAAATACAAAACTATAATATAATATAATATAATATAAACAACGTTACACAATAAAACTTACACTAGCCCGCAAACCCTGGATCAACCACCTTCCAAGAGCTTCTTCTTTGCTTCCCTCAAATTATGCAGCTAAACAGCGCAAGCTAATCCTCACTGGAGGTTAAATTTAAAAGAGGCAAGTATGAGCGGAAGAAATGCTCAACAAGATCATTATAGTAAATATAGGGTCGTTTGATATAAAATCGACATCTGCATTAGAGTAGAACATTTAAAATCATAATTGCGGAACCAAGAAAACTCTTCTTAATATTTTAAGCGAAAGTCTTCAGCAATACTTTGAATCTTGATAAAATCAAACTCGTAAACAGTGTTTACGGAAATATCGTACCACAACAAAAAGAAGCAATGATTATGGATGAATCATAAACTTTACTCAAAACTCAACTCTTGATAATAATACTTATTTCGTTGTCATATCAAATTAGATATCAATACAAACTTTGATGCTCACAACACCCATACTGAAGTCAACATCAACCATCTATACTAACACCACCTTTGATATTTAACAACAACGTAAGTATCAGCATAAATCAAAATCTGAATCAAAACTACATTTTATCATTATTCCAAAACAGAAACAGTCGATAAATCATTTATTCTATGAATATCAAAACGATATGATAATTTAGATTAGGATCATCCTCCGACGGACGTACTATCACATGCTGATCAGCCCGTGTGATAGCACAAGGTCATGATTCATAGAAACGTGACCCCAACATCACTAGTACTCAAATAAAAGGCAATACTCGCCTGTGGCAAAATGGTGCCATAATATTTCATATGGCACTTAGAAATAGCCCTCCGCTAGACCGTCCGTCCCGGTCACTTACGCAATTATGATCCAATCTTAAAACCTTTTATTGAAATGGGGTCATGATAATTGACACCCGAAATAATTTTATTTCCCCCAATTCTTGGGTAGAAATATTCGCAACCAAATCACTTTTCTCAAAATCGAAAATATTTAAATCGATAATTGATAAGTAAAATCACTTTACTATTCTGAACATAGAATAGCAGAGGGTACTTGCGTAAACAGAATCATTTAATTCAGCGATATGTAAAACATTTATCGATTCTAAACTGAGAATAGGGAAAACACTTGAATGATACGATTCAAAATAAATATCACTTGAACAATAAGTGATGATAGAAATACTTGCCTTTGGGTTTTAGCAGTTAGTCACACTCTCAAACACGCATCTATAATTAAAAGATATAGCTTTAATTGTCTAAACGATAATCACTCGACGAACTGCGCGTCAAAATCCTATCGTCTACCCTTACGATAGCCCACACATAAATATAACAGAAAATCACAGGACTCTTGATCCACATATGCACATAATTCACATAGCATATAAGCACATAACTCATATATCACATAATTCATATCACATAAGACTCGGTACGTTTAAAACTGAAATTGGTCAAAATACGATTTATCGATCAATAATCGACTCAAAAAACTTGTAAAACAAGAGACCTTTCGAAACAAAAGGATTTGGGTCTCGAAAGTATTTTTATTGAAAGCGAAATATTTTTTGAGTCTGTACGCGTTCGTTTCATATTAAACGGACGAACGATTGATTATTATGAATTTTTGAACATTTTTCGGAATAAAAACGATCTCCGAATCATTTAATAATAAAATAATAGGGTTCAAACACCCTAAAATAATTTATAAGATTTATCGAGCCTGGAAAATAATTTAAAATAATATTTTAAAGCTCGAAACTATTTTTCGGAATTTTTAAATCAATATAAATAATTAAATCTAATTAAATAATCAATTAAAATTATTAATAATAATTAATTAATTAATCAATTAATATTTAAATTAATTGACTAATTAAATAATTAATTATCAATTAAAATTAATAACTAAATAATTTGGATTTATTTTTAATAAAATAATTTTTCAGAATTAATATAATGATTTTTAGAATTTAAAATGAATTTTTAGAAATAAAAATAGAATTTTTAAATAATTTTTAAATAAAAGTAATCAGAAACAAAAAAAATCAGATTTTGAATCAGGAAAAATAGGATTAAAAGCGGGTTGCGAACGGGTCAAACAAACGGGTCGCGAAGAACTGTTTGACCCGCCGCCCCCAATTCCAGATTCGTCTGTCGCCGGTAAATTCCCGGTCGACTCCGACGAGGGTCACAACCTCCCGATTCAAGCTGTTTTCTAGTTTTAATCGGCTCCAGGTTCACTTTTATATCCAACTGCAACACCAACTTCGAAGGTAAACCCGTCGATCACAAGGTCCGGCCGTAATCTCCATTGAAGCCGGCGGGCATTCAAGAATTCCGGGGAAACTCTATTTTACTATTTACTGAACCAAATTCAACAATTAACATCTTAAAACGAAGCTTAAGACATGTATAATCATTCATATCATCAAAATAATCCAAAAATCACCCAATCAGAAACCCCTAATTTTCGAATAAAACCCTAAAAATCGACTTTGAATTTTACCAACTGTTGAAACGATTTAAGGATATAAATGATAGAGAATGGTCTGTGATTCATTTTGGTTATTCATAATTGTGATTTGGTGT